>NC_073237.2:6402500-6405000 GCF_029281585.2 Gorilla gorilla gorilla | reverse complement strand
GACTAGAACGGAATGGAATGGAATGGAATGGAATGGAATGGAATGGAATGGAATGGAATGGAATGGAATGGAATGGAATGGAATGGAATCCACCCGAGTAGAATGGAATGGATTGGAATGGAAAGGAATGGAATGGAATGGAATCGAATGGAATCGAATGGAATGGAATGGAATGGAATGGATGGAATTTAATGGAATGGAATGGAATGGAATGGAATCAACCCGAGTAGAATGGAATGGATTGCAATGGAATGGAATGGAATGGAATCAAATGGAATGGAATGGAATGGAATGGAATGGAATGGAATGGAATGGAATGGAATGGAATGGAATGGAATGGAATGGAATCGAATGGAATGGAATGGAATGGAATGGATGGAATTTAATGGAATGGAATTGAATGGAATGGAATCGAATGGAATCGAATGGAATCAAATGGAATGGAATGGATGGAATTTAATGGAATGGAATGGAATGGAATGGAATCAACCCGAGTAGAATGGAATGGATTGCAATGGAATGGAATGGAATGGAATCAAATGGAATGGAATGGAATGGAATGGAATGGAATGGAATGGAATGGAATGGAATGGAATGGAATGGAATGGAATGGAATCGAATGGAATGGAATGGAATGGAATGGAATGGAATGGAATGGAATGGAATGGAATTGAATGGAATGGAATGGAATGGAATTAAATGGAATGGAATCCACCCGAGTAGAATGGAATGGATTGGAATGGAATGGAACGGAATGGAATGGAATCGAATGGAATCGAATGGAATGGAATGGAATGGAATGGAATTTAATGGAATGGAATGGAATGAAATGGAATCAACCCGAGTAGAATGGAATTGATTGGAATGGAATGGAATGGAATGGAATCAAATGGAATTGAATGGAATGGAATGGAATGGAATGGAATGGAATGGAATTGAATGGAATGGAATGGAATGGAATGGAATGGAATGGAATGGAATGGAATGGAATGGAATGGAATGAAATGGAATGGAATGGAATCAACCCGAGTAGAATAGAACGGAATGGAATGGAATGGAATGGGATGGAATGGAATCGAATGGAATCGAATGGATCGAATGGAATGGAATGGAATCGAATGGAATCAACCCGAGTAGAACGGAATGGAATGGAATGGAATGTAATGGAATGGAATGGAATCTACCCGACTAGAATGGAATGGAATGGAATGGAATGGAATGGAATGGAAAGGAGTGGAATCGAATGGAATAGAATGGAATAGATAGGAATGGAATGGAATGGAATGGAATGGAATGGAATCAACCCGAGTAGAACGCAATGGAATGGAATGGAATGGAATGGAATGGAATGGAATGGAATGGAATGGAATGGAATTCAATGGAATAGAATGGAATGGAATGGAATGGAATGGAATGGAATGGAATGGAATGGAACGGAATGGAATGGAATGGAATCGAATGCAATCGAATGGAGTCGAACCGAATGGAATGGAATGGAATGGAATGGAATAGAATGGAATCAACCCGAGTAGAACGGAATGGAATGGAATGGAATGGAATGGAATGGAATGGAATGGAATGGAATGGAATCGAATGGAATGGAATGGAATGGAATGGAATGGAATGGAATGGAATGGAATGGAATGGAATGGAATGGAATGGAATGGAATCCACCCGAGTAGAATGGAATGGATTGGAATGGAATGGAATGGAATGGAATGGAATGGAATGGAATGGAATGGAATGGAATGGAATGGAATTTAATAGAATGGAATGGAATGGAATGGAATGGAATCGAATGGAATGGAATGGAATGGTATGGAATGGGATGGAATGGAATCAAATGGAATCGAATGGATCGAATGGAATGGAATGGAATAGAATGGAAACAACCCGAGTAGAACGGAATGGAATGGAATGGAATAGAATGGAATGGAATGGAATGGAATGGAATGGAATGGAATGGAATCGAATGGAATTGAATGGAATGCAATGGAATGGAAAGGAATGGAATGGAATGGAATGGAATGGAATGGAATGGAATGGAATCAACCCGAAGAGAAAGGAATGAAATGGAGTGGAATGCAATGGAATGGAATGGAATGGAATGGAATGGAATGGAATGGAATAGAATGGCATGGAATGGAATGGAATGGAATGGAATGGAATGGAATGGAATCGAATGGAATCGAATGGAATGGAATGGAATAGAATGGAATCAACCCGAGTAGAACGGAATGGAATGGAATGGAATGGAATGGAATGGAATGGAATTAAATGGAATGGAATGGAATGGAATGGAATGGAATGGAATGGAATGGAATGGAATCACCCCGAGTAGAATGGAATGGATTGGAATGGAATGGAATGGAATTGAATGGAATGGAATGGAATGGAATGGAATGGAATGGAATGGAATGGAATGGAATGGAATGGAATCAACCCGAGTAGAACGGAATGGAATGGAATGGAATGGAATGGAATGGAATGGAATGGAATG
>NC_073237.2:6375000-6397500 GCF_029281585.2 Gorilla gorilla gorilla | reverse complement strand
AATGGAATGGAATGGAATGGAATGGAATGGAATGGAATGGAATGGAATGGAATGGAATGGAATGGAATGGAATCCACCCGAGTAGAATGGAATGGATTGGAATGGAAAGGAATGGAATGGAATGGAATCGAATGGAATCGAATGGAATGGAATGGATGGAATTTAATGGAATGGAATGGAATGGAATGGAATCAACCCGAGTAGAATGGAATGGATTGCAATGGAATAGAATGGAATGGAATCAAATGGAATCGAATGGAATGGAATGGAATGGAATGGAATGGAATGGAATGGAATGAAATGGAATGGAATGGAATCAACCCCAGTAGAACGGAACGGAATGGAATGGAATGGAATGGGATGGAATGGAATCGAATGGAATCGAATGGATCGAATGGAACGAATGGAATGGAATGGAATAGAATGGAATCAACCCGAGTAGAACGGAATGGAATGGAATGGAATAGAATGGAATGGAATGGAATGGAATGCAATGGAATGGAATGGAATCGAATGGAATCGAATTGAATGCAATGGAATGGAATGGAATGGAATGGAATTGAATGGAATGGAATGGAATCAACCCGAATAGAAGGGAATGGAATGGAGTGGAATGGAATGGAATGGAATGGAATGGAATGGAATGGAATGGAATGGAATGGAATCGAATGGAATCGAATGGAATCGACTGGAATGGAATGGAATAGAATGGAATCAACCCGAGTAGAACGAATGGAATGGAATGGAATGGAATGGAATGGAATGGAATGGAATGGAATGGAATGCAATGGAATCAACCCGAGTAAAATGGAATGGATTGGAATGGAATGGAACGGAATGGAATGGAATCGAATGGAATCGAATGGAATGGAATGGAATTTAATGGAATGGAATGGAATGAAATGGAATCAACCCGAGTAGAATGGAATGGATTGGAATGGAATGGAATGGAATGGAATCGAATGGAATTCAATGGAATGGAATGGAATGGAATGGAATGGAATGGAATGGAATGGAATGAAATGGAATGGAATGGAATCAACCCGAGTAGAACGGAACGGAATGGAATGGAATGGAATGGGATGGAATGGAATCGAATGGAATCGAATGGAATCGAATGGAATGGAATGGATTCGAATGGAATCAACCCGAGTAGAACGGAATGGAATGGAATGGAATGGAAAGGAATGGATTGGAATCAACCCGACTAGAACGGAATGGAATGGAATGGAATGGAATGGAATGGAATGGAATGGAATGGAATGGAATGGAATGGAATGGAATCCACCCGAGTAGAATGGAATGGATTGGAATGGAAAGGAATGGAATGGAATGGAATCGAATGGAATCGAATGGAATGGAATGGAATGGAATGGATGGAATTTAATGGAATGGAATGGAATGGAATGGAATCAACCCGAGTAGAATGGAATGGATTGCAATGGAATAGAATGGAATGGAATCAAATGGAATCGAATGGAATGGAATGGAATGGAATGGAATGGAATGGAATGGAATGAAATGGAATGGAATGGAATCAACCCCAGTAGAACGGAACGGAATGGAATGGAATGGAATGGGATGGAATGGAATCGAATGGAATCGAATGGATCGAATGGAACGAATGGAATGGAATGGAATAGAATGGAATCAACCCGAGTAGAACGGAATGGAATGGAATGGAATAGAATGGAATGGAATGGAATGGAATGCAATGGAATGGAATGGAATCGAATGGAATCGAATTGAATGCAATGGAATGGAATGGAATGGAATGGAATGGAATTGAATGGAATGGAATGGAATCAACCCGAATAGAAGGGAATGGAATGGAGTGGAATGGAATGGAATGGAATGGAATGGAATGGAATGGAATGGAATCGAATGGAATCGAATGGAATCGACTGGAATGGAATGGAATAGAATGGAATCAACCCGAGTAGAACGAATGGAATGGAATGGAATGGAATGGAATGGAATGGAATGGAATGCAATGGAATCAACCCGAGTAAAATGGAATGGATTGGAATGGAATGGAACGGAATGGAATGGAATCGAATGGAATCGAATGGAATGGAATGGAATTTAATGGAATGGAATGGAATGAAATGGAATCAACCCGAGTAGAATGGAATGGATTGGAATGGAATGGAATGGAATGGAATCGAATGGAATTCAATGGAATGGAATGGAATGGAATGGAATGGAATGGAATGGAATGGAATGAAATGGAATGGAATGGAATCAACCCGAGTAGAACGGAACGGAATGGAATGGAATGGAATGGGATGGAATGGAATCGAATGGAATCGAATGGAATCGAATGGATTGGAATGGATTCGAATGGAATCAACCCGAGTAGAACGGAATGGAATGGAATGGAATGGAAAGGAATGGATTGGAATCAACCCGACTAGAACGGAATGGAATGGAATGGAATGGAATGGAATGGAATGGAATGGAATGGAATGGAATGGAATGGAATGGAATCCACCCGAGTAGAATGGAATGGATTGGAATGGAAAGGAATGGAATGGAATGGAATCGAATGGAATCGAATGGAATGGAATGGAATGGAATGGATGGAATTTAATGGAATGGAATGGAATGGAATGGAATCAACCCGAGTAGAATGGAATGGATTGCAATGGAATAGAATGGAATGGAATCAAATGGAATCGAATGGAATGGAATGGAATGGAATGGAATGGAATGGAATGGAATGAAATGGAATGGAATGGAATCAACCCCAGTAGAACGGAACGGAATGGAATGGAATGGAATGGGATGGAATGGAATCGAATGGAATCGAATGGATCGAATGGAACGAATGGAATGGAATGGAATAGAATGGAATCAACCCGAGTAGAACGGAATGGAATGGAATGGAATAGAATGGAATGGAATGGAATGGAATGCAATGGAATGGAATGGAATCGAATGGAATCGAATTGAATGCAATGGAATGGAATGGAATGGAATGGAATGGAATTGAATGGAATGGAATGGAATCAACCCGAATAGAAGGGAATGGAATGGAGTGGAATGGAATGGAATGGAATGGAATGGAATGGAATGGAATGGAATGGAATGGAATCGAATGGAATCGAATGGAATCGACTGGAATGGAATGGAATAGAATGGAATCAACCCGAGTAGAACGAATGGAATGGAATGGAATGGAATGGAATGGAATGGAATGGAATGGAATGGAATGCAATGGAATCAACCCGAGTAAAATGGAATGGATTGGAATGGAATGGAATGGAATGGAATGGAATTGAATGGAATTCAATCGAATGGAATAGAATGGAATAGATTGGAATGGAATGGAATGGAATGGAATGGAATGGAATGGAATGGAATGGAATGGAATGGAATGGTATGGAATGGAATGGAATGGAATCAACCCGAGTAGAATGGAATGGATTGGAATGGAATGCAATGGAATTGAATGGAATCGAATGGAATCGAATGGAATGGAATGGAATGGAATGGAATGGAATGGAATGGAATGGAATGGAATGGAATGGAATCAACCCGAGTAGAATGGAATGGATTGGAATGGAATGGAATGGAATGGAATGGAATGGAATGGAATGGAATGGAATGGAATGGAATCGAATGGAATCGAATGGAATCGAATGGAATGGAATGGTATAGAATGGAATCAACCCGAGTAGAACGGAATGGAATGGAATGGAATGGAATGGAATGGAATGGAATGGAATGGAATGGAATGGAATGGAATGGAATGGAATGGAATGGAATGGAATCAACCCGAGTAGAATGGAATAGATTGGAATGGAATGGAATGGAATTGAATGGAATCGAATGGAATCGAATGGAATGGAATGGAATGGAATGGAATGGAATCAACCTTAGTAGAATGGAATGGATTGGAATGGAATGGAAGGGAAAGTAATGGAATGGAATGGAATGGAATGGAATGGAATTGAATGGAATGGAATGGAATGGAATGGAATCAACCCGAGTAGAACTAAATGGAATGGAAAGGAATGGAATGGAATGGAATTGAATGGAATGGAATGGAATTCAATGGAGTAGAATGGAATGGAATAGAATGGAATGGAATGGAATGGAATGGAATGGAATAGAATGGAATCAACCCGACTAGAACGGAATGGAATGGAATGGAATGGAATGGAATGGAATGGAATGGAATTGAATGGAATGGAATGGAATGGAATTAAATGGAATGGAATCCACCCGAGTAGAATGGAATGGAAAGGAATGGAATGGAACGGAATGGAATGGAATCGAATGGAATCGAATGGAATGGAATGGAATGGAATGGAATTTAATGGAATGGAATGGAATGGAATGGAATGGAATGGAATGGAATGGAATGGAATGGAATGGAATGGAATCAACCCGAGTAGAATGGAATGGAATGGAATGGAATGGAATGGAATCAACCCGAATAGAACGGAATGGAATGGAGTGGAATGCAATGCAATGGAATGGAATGGAGTGGAATGCAATGGAATGGAATGGAATGGAATGTAATAGAATGGCATGGAATGGAATGGAATGGAATGGAATGGAATGGAATCGAATGGAATCGAATGGAATTGAATGGAATGGAATGGAATAGAATGGAATCAACCCGAGTAGAACGGAATGGAATGGAATGGAATGGAATGGAATGGAATGGAATCAACCCGAGTAGAATGGAATAGATTGGAATGGAATGGAATGGAATTGAATGGAATCGAATGGAATTGAATGGAATGGAATGGAATGGAATGGAATGGAATGGAATGGAATGGAATGGAATGGAACCAACCCGAGTAGAATGGAATGGATTGGAATGGAATGGAATGGAATGGAATGGAATGGAATCGAATGGAATCGAATGGAATAGAATGGAATAGATTGGAATGGAATGGAATGGAATGGAATGGAATGGAATGGAATGGAATGGAATGGAATGGAATGGAATGGAATGGAATCGAATGGAATGGAATGGAATGGAATGGAAAGTAATGGAATGGAATGGAATGGAATTGAATGGAATGGAATGGAATGGAATTAAATGGAATGGAATCCACCCGAGTAGAATGGAATGGATTGGAATGGAATGGAACGTAATGGAATGGAATCGAATGGAATCGAATGGAATGGAATGGAATGGAATGGAATTTAATGGAATGGAATGGAATGAAATGGAATCAAGCCGAGTAGAATGGAATGGATTGGAATGGAATGGAATGGAATGGAATCAAATGGAATTGAATGGAATGGAATGGAATGGAATGGAATTGAATGGAATGGAATGGAATGGAATGGAATGGAATGGAATGGAATGGAATGGAATGAAATGGAATGGAATGGAATCAACCCGAGTAGAACAGAACGGAATGGAATGGAATGGAATGGGATGGAATGGAATCGAATGGAATCGAATGGATCGAATGGAATGGAATGGAATCGAATGGAATCAACCCGAGTAGAAAGGAATGGAATGGAATGGAATGGAATGGAATGGAATGGAATCTACCCGACTAGAACGGAATGGAATGGAATGGAATGGAATGGAAAGGAATGGAATCGAATGGAATAGAATGGAATAGATAGGAATGGAATGGAATGGAATGGAATGGAATGGAATGGAATCCACCCGAGTAGAACGCAATGGAATGGAATGGAATGGAATGGAATGGAATGGAATGGAATGGAATGGAATTCAATGGAATAGAATGGAATGGAATGGAATGGAATGGAATGGAATGGAATGGAACGGAATGGAATGGAATGGAATCGAATGCAATCGAATGGAGTCGAACCGAATGGAATGGAATGGAATGGAATGGAATAGAATGGAATCAACCCGAGTAGAACGGAATGGAATGGAATGGAATGGAATGGAATGGAATGGAATGGAATGGAATGGAATGGAATGGAATGGAATGGAATCGAATGGAATGGAATGGAATGGAATGGAATGGAATGGAATGGAATGGAATGGAATGGAATGGAATGGAATCCACCCGAGTAGAATGGAATGGATTGGAATGGAATGGAATGGAATGGAATGGAATCGAATGGAATGGAATGGAATGGAATGGAATGGAATGGAATGGAATGGAATTTAATGGAATGGAATGGAATGGAATGGAATGGAATGGAATTTAATGGAATGGAATGGAATGGAATGGAATGGAATCGAATGGAATGGAATGGAATGGTATGGAATGGGATGGAATGGAATCAAATGGAATCGAATGGATCGAATAGAATGGAATGGAATAGAATGGAAACAACCCGAGTAGAACGGAATGGAATGGAATGGAATAGAATGGAATGGAATGGAATGGAATGGAATGGAATGGAATGGAATGGAATGGAATGGAATCGAATGGAATTGAATGGAATGCAATGGAATGGAAAGGAATGGAATGGAATGGAATGGAATGGAATGGAATGGAATGGAATGGAATGGAATCAACCCGAATAGAACGGAATGAAATGGAGTGGAAAGCAATGGAATGGAATGGAATGGAATGGAATGGAATGGAATGGAATAGAATGGCATGGAATGGAATTGAATGGAATGGAATGGAATGGAATGGAATGGAATGGAATGGAATCCACCGGATTAGAATGGAATGGACTGGAATGGAATGGAAGGCAATGGAATGGAATCGAATGGAATCGAATGGAATGGAATGGAATGGAATGGAATTTAATGGAATGGAATGGAATGGAATGGAATCAACCCGAGTAGAATGGAATGGATTGGAATGGAATGGAATGGAATGGAATCGAATGGAATGGAATGGAATGGAATGGAATGGAATGGAATGGAATGGAATGAAATGGAATGGAATGGAATCAACCCGAGTAGAACGGAACGGAATGGAATGCAATGGAATGGGATGGAATGGAATAGAAGGGAATCGAATGGAATCGAATGGAATGGAATGGAATGGAATGGAATCAACCCGAGTAGAACGGAATGGAATGGAATGGAATGGAATGGAATGGAATGGAATGGAATGGAATGCAATGGAATGGAATGCAATGGAATGGAATCAACCCGAGTAGAATGGAATGGATTGGAATGGAATGGAATGGAATGGAATGGAATCGAATGGAATGGAATGGAATGGAATGGAATGGAATGGAATGGAATGGAATGGAATCAACCCGAGTAGAATGGAATGGATTGGAATGGAATGCAATGGAATGGAATGGAATGGAATGGAATGGCATGGAATCGAATGGAATAGAATGGAATAGATAGGAATGGAATGGAATGGAATGGAATGGAATGGAATGGAATGGAATGGAATGGAATGGAATGGAATCAACCCGAGTAGAACGGAATGGAATGGAATGGAATGGAATGGAATGGAATGGAATGGAATGGAATGGAATGGAATTCAATGGAATAGAATGGAATGGAATGAAATGGAATTGAATGGAACAGAATGGAATGGAATGGAATCGAATGGAATCGAATGGAGTCGAACGGAATGGAATGGAATGGAATGGAATGGAATAGAATGGAATCAAATCGACTAGAACGGAATGGAATGGAATGGAATGGAATGGAATGGATTGGAATGGAATGGAATAGAAAGGAATGGAATGGAATCGAATGGAATGGAATCGAATGGAATGGAATGGAATGGAATGGAATCCACCCGAGTAGAATGGAATGGATTGGAATGGAAAGGAATGGAATGGAATGGAATCGAATGGAATGGAATGGAATGGAATGGAATTTAGTGCAATGGAATGGAACTGAATGGAATCAACCCGAGTAGAATGGAATGGATTGGAATGGAATGGAATGGAATGGAATCGAATGGAATGGAATGGAATGGAATGGAATGGAATGGAATGGAATGGAATGGAATGAAATGGAATGGAATGGAATCAACCCGAGTAGAACGGAATGGAATGGAATGGAATGGAATGGGATGGAATGGAATGGAATGGAATGGAATGGAATCAACACGAGTAGAATGGAAAGAATTGGAATGGAATGGAATGGAATTGAATGGAATCGAACGGAATGGAATGGAATGGAATGGAATTGAATGGAATAGAATGGAATAGATTGGAATGGAATGGAATGGAATGGAATGGAATGGAATCGAATGGAATAGAATGGAATAGATTGGAATGGAATGGAATGGAATGGAATGGAATGGAATGGAATGGAATGGAATGGAATGGAATGGAATCAACCCGAGTAGAACGGAATGGAATGGAATGGAATGGAATGGAATGGAATGGAATGGAATTCAATGGAATAGAATGGAATGGAATGGAATGGAATGGAATGGAACGGAATGGAATGGAATGGAATCGAATGGAATCGAATGGAGTCGAACGGAATGGAATGGAATGGAATGGAATGGAATAGAATGGAATCAACCCGACTAGAACGGAATGGAATGGAATGGAATGGAATGGAATGGAATGGAATGGAGTGGAATGGAATGGAATGGAATGGAATGGAATGGAATGGAATCGAATGGAATGGAATGGAATGGAATGGAATGGAATGGAATGGAATCCACCCGAGTAGAATGGAATGGATTGGAATGGAATGGAATGGAATGGAATGGAATGGCATGGAATCGAATGGAATAGAATGGAATAGATAGGAATGGAATGGAATGGAATGGAATGGAATGGAATGGAATGGAATGGAATGGAATGGAATGGAATCAACCCGAGTAGAACGGAATGGAATTGAATGGAATGGAATGGAATGGAATGGAATGGAATGGAATGGAATGGAATGGAATGGAATTCAATGGAATAGAATGGAATTTAATGGAATGGAATGGAATGGAACAGAATGGAATGGAATGGAATCGAATGGAATCGAATGGAGTTGAACGGAATGGAATGGAATGGAATGGAATGGAATAGAATGGAATCAAATCGACTAGAACGGAATGGAATGGAATGGAATGGAATGGAATGGAATGGAATGGAATAGAAAGGAATGGAATGGAATCGAATGGAATGGAATCGAATGGAATGGAATGGAATGGAATGGAATCCACCCGAGTAGAATGGAATGGATTGGAATGGAAAGGAATGGAATGGAATGGAATCGAATGGAATCGAATGGAATGGAATGGAATGGAATGGAATTTAGTGGAATGGAATGGAACTGAATGGAATCAACCCGAGTAGAATGGAATGGATTGGAATGGAATGGAATGGAATGGAATCGAATGGAATGGAATGGAATGGAATGGAATGGAATGGAATGGAATGGAATGAAATGGAATGGAATGGAATCAACCCGAGTAGAACGGAATGGAATGGAATGGAATGGAATGGGATGGAATGGAATGGAATGGAATGGAATGGAATCAACACGAGTAGAATGGAAAGAATTGGAATGGAATGGAATGGAATTGAATGGAATCGAACGGAATGAAATGGAATGGAATGGAATTGAATGGAATAGAATGGAATAGATTGGAATGGAATGGAATGGAATGGAATGGAATGGAATCGAAAGGAATAGAATGGAATAGATTGGAATGGAATGGAATGGAATGGAATGGAATGGAATGGAATGGAATGGAATGGAATGGAATGGAATCAACCCGAGTAGAACGGAATGGAATGGAATGGAATGGAATGGAATGGAATGGAATGGAATTCAATGGAATAGAATGGAATGGAATGGAATGGAATGGAATGGAACGGAATGGAATGGAATGGAATCGAATGGAATCGAATGGAGTCGAACGGAATGGAATGGAATGGAATGGAATGGAATGGAATGGAATGGAATGGAATGGAGTGGAATGGAATGGAATGGAATGGAATGGAATGGAATGGAATCGAATGGAATGGAATGGAATGGAATGGAATGGAATGGAATGGAATCCACCCGAGTAGAATGGAATGGATTGGAATGGAATGGAATGGAATGGAATGGAATCGAATGGAATCGAATGGAATGGAATGGAATGGAATGGAATTTAATGGAATGGAATGGAATGGAATGGAATGGAATCAACCCGAGTAGAATGGAATGGATTGGAATGGAATGGAATGGAATGGAATGGAATGGAATGGAATCGAATGGAATGGAATGGAATGGAATGGAATGGAATGGAATGGAATGGAATGGAATGGAATGAAATGGAATGGAATGGAATCAACCCGAGTAGAACGGAACGGAATGGAATGGAATGGAATGGAATGGAATGGAACGGAATGGAATGGAATGGAATGGAATGGAATGGAATTGAATGGAATCAACCCGAATAGAACGGAATGGAATGGAGTTGAATGGAATGGAATGGAATGGAATGGAATGGAATGGAATGGAATGGAATGGAATGGAATGGAATGGAATGGAATGGAATGGAATGGAATAGAATGGAATGGAATGGAATGGAATGGAATGGAATGGAATGGAATCAAATGGAATCGAATGGAATCGAATGGAGTGGAATGGAATAGAATGGAATCAACCCGAGTAGAACGAATCGAATGGAATGGAATGGAATGGAATGGAATGGAATGGAATCAACCCGAGTAGAATGGAATGGATTGGAATGGAATGGAAGGGAATGGAATGGAATGGAATGGAATGGAATGGAATCAACCCGAGTAGAACGCAATGGAATGGAATGGAATGGAATGGAATGGAATGGAATGGAATGGAATGGAATGGAATTCAATGGAATAGAATGGAATGGAATGGAATGGAATGGAATGGAATGGAACGGAATGGAATGGAATGGAATGGAATGGAATCGAATGGAATAGAATGGAATAGATTGGAATGGAATGGAAGGGAATGGAATGGAATGGAATGGAATGGAATGGAATGGAATCAACCAGAGTAGAGCGCAATGGAATGGAATGGAATGGAATGGAATGGAACGGAATGGAATGGAATGGAATCGAATGGAATCGAATGGATTCGAACGGAATGGAATGGAATGGAATGGAAGGGAATAGAATGGAATCAACCCGACTAGAACGGAATGGAATGGAATGGAATGGAGTGGAATGGAATGGAATGGAATGGAATGGAATGGAATGGAATGGAATCCACCGGAGTAGAATGGAATGGATTGGAATGGAATGGAATGGAATGGAATGGAATCGAATGGAATCGAATGGAATGGAATGGAATGGAATGGAATGGAATTTAATGGAATGGAATGGAATGGAATGGAATCAACCCGAGTAGAATGGAATGGATTGGAATGGAATGGAATGGAATGGAATCGAATGGAATTGAATGGAATGGAATGGAATGGAATGGAATGGAATGGAATGGAATGGAATGGAATGGAATGGAATCAACCCGAGTAGAACGGAACGGAATGGAATGCAATGGAATGGGATGGAATGGAATCGAAGGGAATCGAATGGAATCGAATGGAATGGACTGGAATGGAATGGAATCAACCCGAGTAGAACGGAATGGAATGGAATGGAATGGAATGGAATGGAATGGAATGGAATGGAATGGAATGGAATGGAATGGAATGCAATGGAATGGAATGGAATCAACCCGAGTAGAATGGAATGGATTGGAATGGAATGGAATGGAATGGAATGGAATGGAATGGAATGGAATGGAATCAACCCGAGTAGAACGGAATGGAATGGAATGGAATGGAATGGAATAGAATGGAATCAAATCGACTAGAACGGAATGGAATGGAATGGAATGGAATGGAATGGAATGGAATGGAATGGAATAGAATGGAATGGAATGGAATCGAATGGAATGGAATCGAATGGAATGGAATGGAATGGAATGGAATCCACCCGAGTAGAATGGAATGGATTGGAATGGAAAGGAATGGAATGGAATGGAATCGAATGGAATCGAATGGAATGGAATGGAATGGAATGGAATTTAATGGAATGGAATGGAACGGAATGGAATCAACCCGAGTAGAATGGAATGGATTGGAATGGAATGGAATGGAATGGAATCGAATGGAATGGAATGGAATGGAATGGAATGGAATGGAATGGAATGGAATGGAATGGAATGGAATGGAATGAAATGGAATGGAATGGAATCAACCCGAGTAGAACGGAATGGAATGGAATGGAATGGAATGGGATGGAATGGAATGGAATGGAATGGAATGGAATCAACACGAGTAGAATGGAAAGAATTGGAATGGAGTGGAAAGGAATTGAATGGAATCGAATGGAATGGAATGGAATGGAATGGAATTGAATGGAATAGAATGGAATAGATTGGAATGGAATGGAATGGAATGGAATGGAATGGAATGGAATGGAATGGAATGGAATGGAATCGAATGGAATGGAATCAACCCGAGTAGAACGGAATGGAATGGAATGGAATGGAATGGAATGGAATGGAATGGAATGGAATGGAATGGAATGGAATGGAATTCAATGGAATAGAATGGAATGGAATGGAATGGAATGGAATGGAACGGAATGGAATGGAATGGAATCGAAGGGAATCGAATGGAGTCGAACGGAATGGAATGGAATGGAATGGAATGGAATAGAATGGAATCCACCCGAGTAGAATGGAATGGATTGTAATGGAATGGAATGGAATGGAATGGAATCGAATGGAATCGAATGGAATGGAATGGAATGGAATGGAATTTAATGGAATGGAATGGAATGGAATGGAATGGAATCAACCCGAGTAGAATGGAATGGATTGGAATTGAATGGAATGGAATGGAATGGAATCGAATGGAATCGAATGGAATGGAATGGAATGGAATGGAATGAAATGGAATGGAATGGAATCAACCCGAGTAGAACGGAACGGAATGGAATGGAATGGAATGGGATGGAATGGAATCGAATGGAATCGAATGGATCGAATGGAATGGAATGGAATAGAATGGAATCAACCCGAGTAGAACGGAATGGAATGGAATGGAATAGAATGGAATGGAATGGAACGGAATGGAATGGAATGGAATGGAATGGAATGGAATGGAATGGAATGGAATGGAATCAACCCGAATAGAACGGAATGGAATGGAGTGGAATGGAATGGAATGGAATGGAATGGAATGGAATCGAATGGAATCAAATGGAATCGAATGGAATGGAATGGAATAGAATGGAATCAACCCGAGTAGAACGGAATGGAATGGAATGGAATGGAATGGAATGGAATGGAATGGAATTAAATGGAATGGAATGGAATGGAATGGAATGGAATGGAATTAAATGGAATGGAATGGAATGGAATGGAATGGAATGGAATGGAATGGAATGGAATCAACCCGAGTAGAATGGAATAGACTGGAATGGAATGGAATGGAATTGAATGGAATCGAATGGAATTGAATGGAATGGAATGGAATGGAATGGAATGGAATGGAACCAACCCGAGTAGAATGGAATGGATTTGAATGGAATGGAATGGAATAGAATGGAATGGAATGGAATGGAATCGAATGGAATAGAATGGAATAGATTGGAATGGAATGGAATGGAATGGAATGGAATGGAATGGAATGGAATGGAATGGAATGGAATGGAATTGAATGGAATGGAATGGAATGGAATTTAATGGAATGGAATCCACCCGAGTAGAATGGAATGGATTGGAATGGAATGGAACGGAATGGAATGGAATGGAATGGAATCGAATGGAATGGAATGGAATGGAATGGAATTTAATGGAATGGAATGGAATGAAATGGAATCAACCCGAGTAGAATGGAATGGATTGGAATGGAATGGAATGGAATGGAATGGAATGGAATTCAATGGAATGGAATGGAATGGAATGGAATGGAATGGAATGGAATGGAATGGAATGGAATGAAATGGAATGGAATGGAATCAACCCGAGTAGAACGGAACGGAATGGAATGGAATGGAATGGGATGGAATTGAATCAAATGGAATCGAATGGAATCGAATGGAATGGAATGGAATCGAATGGAATCAACCCGAGTAGAACGGAATGGAATGGAATGGAATGGAATGGAATGGATTGGAATCAACCCGACTAGAACGGAATGGAATGGAATGGAATGGAATGGAATGGAATGGAATGGAATGGAATGGAATGGAATGGAATGGAATGGAATCAACCCGAGTAGAATGGAATGGATTGGAATGGAATGGAATGGAATTGAATGGAATCGAATGGAATCGAATGGAATGGAATGGAATGGAATGGAATGGAATGGAATGGAATGGAATGGAATGGAATCAACCCGAGTAGAATGGAATGGATTGGAATGGAATGGAATGGAATGGAATTGAATGGAATCGAATGGAATGGAATGGAATGGAATGGAATTGAATGGAATAGAATGGAATAGATTGGAATGGAATGGAATGGAATGGAATGGAATGGAATGGAATGGAATGGAATGGAATGGAATGGAATCGAATGGAATAGAATGGAATAGATTGGAATGGAATGGAATGGAATGGAATGGAATGGAATGGAATGGAATGGAATGGAATGGAATGGAATGGAATGGAATGGAATCAACCCAAGTAGAACGGAATGGAATGGAATGGAATGGAATGGAATGGAATGGAATTCAATGGAATAGAATGGAATGGAATGGAATGGAATGGAATGGAACGGAATGGAATGGAATGGAATCGAATGGAATCGAATGGAGTCGAACGGAATGGAATGGAATTGAATGGAATGGAATAGAATGGAATCAACCCGACTAGAACGGAATGGAATGGAATGGAATGGAATGGAATGGAATGGAATGGAATGGAGTGGAATGGAATGGAATGGAATGGAATGGAATGGAATGGAATCGAATGGAATGGAATGGAATGGAATGGAATGGAATGGAATCCACCCGAGTAGAATGGAATGGATTGGAATGGAATGGAATGGAATGGAATGGAATCGAATGGAATGGAATGGAATGGAATGGAATGGAATGGAATTTAATGGAATGGAATGGAATGGAATGGAATGGAATCAACCCGAGTAGAATGGAATGGATTGGAATGGAATGGAATGGGATGGAATGGAATCGAATGGAATCGAATGGATCGAATGGAATGGAATGGAATAGAATGGAATCAACCCGAGTAGAACGGAATGGAATGGAATGGAATAGAATGGAATGGAATGGAACGGAATGGAATGGAATGGAATGGAATGGAATGGAATGGAATGGAATGGAATGGAATGGAATGGAATCAACCCGAATAGAACGGAATGGAATGGAGTGGAATGGAATGGAATGGAATGGAATGGAATGGAATGGAATCGAATGGAATCAAATGGAATCGAATGGAATGGAATGGAATAGAATGGAATCAACCCGAGTAGAACGGAATGGAATGGAATGGAATGGAATGGAATGGAATGGAATGGAATGGAATTAAATGGAATGGAATGGAATGGAATGGAATGGAATGGAATGGAATGGAATGGAATCAACCCGAGTAGAATGGAATAGACAGGAATGGAATGGAATGGAATTGAATGGAATCGAATGGAATTGAATGGAATGGAATGGAATGGAATGGAATGGAATGGAATGGAATGGAACCAACCCGAGTAGAATGGAATGGATTGGAATGGAATGGAATGGAATGGAATGGAATGGAATCGAATGGAATCGAATGGAATAGAATGGAATAGATTGGAATGGAATGGAATGGAATGGATTGGAATGGAATGGAATGGAATGGAATTGAATGGAATGGATTGGAATGGAATTTAATGGAATGGAATCCACCCGAGTAGAATGGAATGGATTGGAATGGAATGGAACGGAATGGAATGGAATCGAATGGAATCGAATGGAATGGAATGGAATTTAATGGAATGGAATGGAATGAAATGGAATCAACCCGAGTAGAACGGAATGGATTGGAATGGAATGGAATGGAATGGTATCGAATGGAATTCAATGGAATGGAATGGAATGGAATGGAATGGAATGGAATGGAATGGAATGTAATGAAATGGAATGGAATGGAATCAACCCGAGTAGAACGGAACGGAATGGAATGGAATGGAATGGGATGGAATGGAATCGAATGGAATCGAATGGAATCGAATGGAATGGAATGGATTCGAATGGAATCAACCCGAGTAGAACGGAATGGAATGGAATGGAATGGAAAGGAATGGATTGGAATCAACCCGACTAGAACGGAATGGAATGGAATGGAATGGAATGGAATGGAATGGAATGGAATGGAATGGAATGGAATGGAATGGAATGGAATCCACCCGAGTAGAATGGAATGGATTGGAATGGAAAGGAATGGAATGGAATGGAATCGAATGGAATCGAATGGAATGGAATGGAATGGAATGGATGGAATTTAATGGAATGGAATGGAATGGAATGGAATCAACCCGAGTAGAATGGAATGGATTGCAATGGAATGGAATGGAATGGAATCAAATGGAATCGAATGGAATGGAATGGAATGGAATGGAATGGAATGAAATGGAATGGAATGGAATCAACCCGAGTAGAACGGAACGGAATGGAATGGAATGGAATGGGATGGAATGGAATCGAATGGAATCGAATGGATTGAATGGATCGAATGGAATGGAATGGAATAGAATGGAATCAACCCGAGTAGAACGGAATGGAATGGAATGGAATAGAATGGAATGGAATGGAATGGAATGCAATGGAATGGAATGGAATCGAATGGAATCGAATTGTATGCAATGGAATGGAATGGAATGGAATGGAATGGAATTGAATGGAATGGAATGGAATCAACCCGAATAGAAGGGAATGGAATGGAGTGGAATGGAATGGAATGGAATGGAATGGAATGGAATGGAATGGAATGGAATGGAATCGAATGGAATCGAATGGAATGGAATGGAATGGAATGGAATAGAATGGAATCAACCCGAGTAGAACGAATCGAATGGAATGGAATGGAATGGAATGGAATGGAATGGAATGGAATGGAATGGAATGGAATGCAATGGAATCAACCCGAGTAAAATGGAATGGATTGGAATGGAATGGAATGGAATGGAATGGAATTGAATGGAATACAATCGAATGGAATAGAATGGAATAGATTGGAATGGAATGGAATGGAATGGAAAGGAATGGAATGAAATGGAATGTAATGGTATGGAATGGAATGGAATGGAATCAACCCGAGTAGAATGGAATGGATTGGAATGGAATGCAATGGAATTGAATGGAATCGAATGGAATCGAATGGAATGGAATGGAATGGAATGGAATGGAATGGAATGGAATGGAATCAACCCGAGTAGAATGGAATGGATTGTAATGGAATGGAATGGAATGGAATGGAATGGAATGGAATGGAATCGAATGGAATAGAATGGAATGCAATGGAATGGAATGGAATGGAATGGAATGGAATGGAATGGAATGGAATGGAATGGAATCAACCCGAATAGAACGGAATGAAATGGAGTGGAATGGAATGGAATGGAATGGAATGGAATAGAATGGCGTGGAATGGAATGGAATGGAATGGAATGGAATGGAATGGAATGGAATGGAATGGAATCGAATGGAATCGAATGGAATCGAATGGAATGGAATGGTATAGAATGGAATCAACCCGAGTAGTACGGAATGGAATGGAATGGAATGGAATGGAATGGAATGGAATGGAATGGAATGGAATGGAATGGAATGGAATGGAATGGAATGGAATCAACCCGAGTAGAATCGAATAGATTGGAATGGAATGGAATGGAATTGAATGGAATCGAATGGAATCGAATGGAATGGAGTGGAATGGAATGGAATGGAATCAACCTTAGTAGAATGGAATGGATTGGAATGGAATGGAAGGGAAAGTAATGGAATGGAAT
Organism: Gorilla gorilla gorilla; assembly: GCF_029281585.2. NCBI lineage: Eukaryota > Metazoa > Chordata > Mammalia > Primates > Hominidae > Gorilla > Gorilla gorilla. Next base: position 6,379,673 of record NC_073237.2, on the reverse strand, counting down.
GGAATTGAATGGAATGGAATGGAATGGAATGGAATCAACCCGAGTAGAACTAAATGGAATGGAAAGGAATGGAATGGAATGGAATTGAATGGAATGGAATGGAATTCAATGGAGTAGAATGGAATGGAATAGAATGGAATGGAATGGAATGGAATGGAATGGAATAGAATGGAATCAACCCGACTAGAACGGAATGGAATGGAATGGAATGGAATGGAATGGAATGGAATGGAATTGAATGGAATGGAATGGAATGGAATTAAATGGAATGGAATCCACCCGAGTAGAATGGAATGGATTGGAATGGAATGGAACGGAATGGAATGGAATCGAATGGAATCGAATGGAATGGAATGGAATGGAATGGAATGGAATTTAATGGAATGGAATGGAATGGAATGGAATGGAATGGAATGGAATGGAATGGAATCAACCCGAGTAGAATGGAATGGAATGGAATGGAATCAACCCGAATAGAACGGAATGGAATGGAGTGGAATGCAATGGAATGGAATGGAATGGAATGGAATAGAATGGCATGGAATGGAATGGAATGGAATGGAATGGAAAGGAATGGAATGGAATGGAATGGAATCGAATGGAATCAACCCGAGTAGAACGGAATGGAATGGAATGGAATGGAATGGAATGGAATGGAATTAAATGGAATGGAATGGAATGGAATGGAATGGAATGGAATGGAATGGAATCAACACGAGTAGAATGGAATAGATTGGAATGGAATGGAATGGAATTGAATGGAATCGAATGGAATTGAATGGAATGGAATGGAATGGAAGGGAATGGAATGGAATGGAATGGAACCAACCCGAGTAGAATGGAATGGATTGGAATGGAATGGAATGGAATGGAATGGAATGGAATCGAATGGAATGGAATGGAATAGAATGGAATAGATTGGAATGGAATGGAATGGAATGGAATGGAATGGAATGGAATGGAATCGAATGGAATGGAATGGAATGGAATGGAATGGAATGGAATGGAATTGAATGGAATGGAATGGAATGGAATTAAATGGAATGGAATCCACCCGAGTAGAATGGAATGGATTGGAATGGAATGGAACGGAATGGAATGGAATCGAATGGAATCGAATGGAATGGAATGGAATGGAATGGAATTTAATGGAATGGAATGGAATGAAATGGAATCAACCCGAGTAGAATGGAATGGATTGGAATAGAATGGAATGGAATGCAATCGAATGGAATTGAATGGAATGGAATGGAATGGAATGGAATGGAATGGAATCAAATGGAATTGAATGGAATGGAATGGAATGGAATGGAATTGAATGGAATGGAATGGAATGGAATGGAATGGAATGGAATGGAATGGAATGAAATGGAATGGAATGGAATCAACCCGAGTAGAACAGAACGGAATGGAATGGAATGGAATGGGATGGAATGTAATCGAATGGAATCGAATGGATCGAATGGAATGGAATGGAATCGAATGGAATCAACCCGAGTAGAACGGAATGGAATGGAATGGAATGGAATGGAATGGAATGGAATCTACCCGACTAGAACGGAATGGAATGGAATGGAATGGAATGGAATGGAAAGGAATGGAATCGAATGGAATAGAATGGAATAGATAGGAATGGAATGGAATGGAATGGAATGGAATGGAATGGAATCAACCCGAGTAGAACGCAATGGAATGGAATGGAATGGAATGGAATGGAATGGAATGGAATGGAATTCAATGGAATAGAATGGAATGGAATGGAATGGAATGGAATGGAATGGAATGGGATGGAATGGAACGGAATGGAATGGAATGGAATCGAATGCAATCGAATGGAGTCGAACCGAATGGAATGGAATGGAATGGAATGGAATAGAATGGAATCAACCCGAGTAGAACGGAATGGAATGGAATGGAATGGAATGGAATGGAATGGAATGGAATGGAATGGAATGGAATCGAATGGAATCGAATGGAATGGAATGGAATGGAATGGAATGGAATGGAATGGAATGGAATGGAATGGAATGGAATGGAATGGAATGGAATGGAATGGAATCCACCCGAGTAGAATGGAATGGATTGGAATGGAATGGAATGGAATGGAATGGAATCGAATGGAATGGAATGGAATGGAATGGAATGGAATGGAATGGAATGGAATGGAATTTAATGGAATGGAATGGAATGGAATGGATTGGAATGGAATCGTATGGAATGGAATGGAATGGTATGGAATGGGATGGAATGGAATCAAATGGAATCGAATGGATCGAATGGAATGGAATGGATTAGAATGGAAACAACCCGAGTAGAACGGAATGGAATGGAATGGAATAGAATGGAATGGAATGGAATGGAATGGAATGGAATGGAATGGAATGGAATCGAATGGAATTGAATGGAATGCAATGGAATGGAATGGAATGGAATGGAATGGAATGGAATGGAATGGAATGGAATGGAATCAACCCGAATAGAACGGAATGAAATGGAGTGGAATGCAATGGAATGGAATGGAATGGAATGGAATGGAATGGAATAGAATGGCATGGAATGGAATGGAATGGAATGGAATGGAATGGAATGGAATGGAATCGAATGGAATCGAATGGAATGGAATGGAATAGAATGGAATCAACCCGAGTAGAACGGAATGGAATGGAATGGAATGGAATGGAATGGAATGGAATTAAATGGAATGGAATGGAATGGAATGGAATGGAATGGAATGGAATGGAATGGAATGGAATCAACCCGAGTAGAATGGAATGGATTGGAATGGAATGGAATGGAATGGAATGGAATGGAATGGAATGGAATGGAATGGAATGGAATGGAATGGAATGGAATGGAATGGAATGGAATGGAATCAACCCGTGTAGAACGGAATGGAATGGAATGGAATGGAATGGAATGGAACGGAATGGAATGGAATGGAATTCAATGGAATAGAATGGAATGGAATGGAATGGAATGGAATGGAATGGAACGGAATGGAATGGAATGGAATCGAATGGAATCGAATGGAGTCGAACGGAATGGAATGGAATGGAATGGAATGGTATAGAATGGAATCAAATCGACTAGAACGGAATGGAATGGAATGGAATGGAATGGAATGGAATGGAATGGAATAGAATGGAATGGAATGGAATCGAATGGAATGGAATCGAATGGAATGGAATGGAATGGAATGGAATCCACCTGAGTAGAACGGAACGGAATGGAATGGAATGGAATGGGATGGAATGGAATCGAATGGAATCGAATGGAATCGAATGGAATGGAATGGAATGGAATGGAATGGAATGGAATGGAATCGAATGGAATAGAATGGAATGGAATGGAATGGAATGGAATGGAATGGAATGGAATGGAATGGAATGGAATGGAATCAACCCGAATAGAACGGAATGAAATGGAGTGGAATGGAATGGAATGGAATGGAATGGAATAGAATGGCGTGGAATGGAATGGAATGGAATGGAATGGAATGGAATGGAATGGAATGGAATGCAATGGAATGGAATGGAATGGAATGGAATGGAATGGAATGCAATGGAATCGAATGGAATCGAATGGAATCGAATGGAATGGAATGGTATAGAATGGATTCAACCCGAGTAGAACGGAATGGAATGGAATGGAATGGAATGGAATGGAATGGAATGGAATGGAATTGAATGGAATGGAATGGAATGGAATGGAATGGAATGGAATGGAATGGAATGGAATCAACCCGAGTAGAATGGAATAGATTGGAATGGAATGGAAGGGAAAGTAATGGAATGGAATGGAATGGAATGGAATGGAATGGAATGGAATGGAATGGAATGGAATGGAATGGAATGGAATCAACCCGATTAGAACTAAATGGAATGGAAAGGAATGGAATGGAATGGAATTGAATGGAATGGAATGGAATTCAATGGAGTAGAATGGAATGGAATAGAATGGAATGGAATGGAATGGAATGGAATGGAATAGAATGGAATGAACCCGACTAGAACGGAATGGAATGGAATGGAATGGAATGGAATGGAATGGAATGGAATTGAATGGAATGGAATGGAATGGAATTAAATGGAATGGAATACACCCGAGTAGAATGGAATGGATTGGAATGGAATGGAACGGAATGGAATGGAATCGAATGGAATCGAATGGAATCGAATGGAATGGAATGGAATTTAATGGAATGGAATGGAATGAAATGGAATGGAATGGAATGGAATGGAATCAACCCGAGTAGAATGGAATGGAGTGGAGTGGAATGCAATGCAATGGAATGGAATGGAGTGGAATGCAATGGAATGGAATGGAATGGAATGTAATAGAATGGCATGGAATGGAATGGAATGGAATGGAATGGAATGGAATGGAATGGAATCGAATGGAATCGAATGGAATTGAATGGAATGGAATGGAATAGAATGGAATCAACCCGAGTAGAACGGAATGGAATGGAATGGAATGGAATGGAATGGAATGGAATTAAATGGAATGGAAAGGAATGGAATGGAATGGAATGGAATGGAATGGAATCAACCCGAGTAGAATGGAATAGATTGGAATGGAATGGAATGGAATTGAATGGAATCGAATGGAATTGAATGGAATGGAATGGAATGGAATGGAATGGAATGGAATGGAATGGAATGGAACCAACC
>NC_073237.2:6357500-6370000 GCF_029281585.2 Gorilla gorilla gorilla | reverse complement strand
TTTAATGGAATGGAATGGAATGAAATGGAATCAACCCGAGTAGAATGGAATGGATTGGAATGGAATGGAATGGAATGGAATCAAATGGAATTGAATGGAATGGAATGGAATGGAATGGAATGGAATGGAATGGAATGGAATGGAATGGAATGGAATGGAATGGAATGGAATGGAATGGAATGGAATGGAATGAAATGGAATGGAATGGAATCAACCCGAGTAGAATAGAACGGAATGGAATGGAATGGAATGGGATGGAATGGAATCGAATGGAATCGAATGGATCGAATGCAATGGAATGGAATCGAATGGAATCAACCCGAGTAGAACGGAATGGAATGGAATGGAATGTAATGGAATGGAATTGAATCTACCCGACTAGAATGGAATGGAATGGAATGGAATGGAATGGAATGGAATGGAAAGGAGTGGAATCGAATGGAATAGAATGGAATAGATAGGAATGGAATGGAATGGAATGGAATGGAATGGAATCAACCCGAGTAGAACGCAATGGAATGGAATGGAATGGAATGGAATGGAATGGAATGGAATGGAATGGAATTCAATGGAATAGAATGGAATGGAATGGAATGGAATGGAATGGAATGGAATGGAATGGAACGGAATGGAATGGAATGGAATCGAATGCAATCGAATGGAGTCGAACCGAATGGAATGGAATGGAATGGAATGGAATAGAATGGAATCAACCCGAGTAGAACGGAATGGAATGGAATGGAATGGAATGGAATGGAATGGAATGGAATGGAATGGAATGGAATGGAATGGATTGGAATGGAATGGAATGGAATGGAATGGAATGGAATGGAATGGAATCCACCCGAGCAGAATGGAATGGATTGGAATGGAATGGAATGGAATGGAATGGAATGGAATGGAATGGAATGGAATGGAATGGAATGGAATTTAATAGAATGGAATGGAATGGAATGGAATGGAATCGAATGGAATGGAATGGAATGGTATGGAATGGGATGGAATGGAATCAAATGGAATCGAATGGATCGAATGGAATGGAATGGAATAGAATGGAAACAACCCGAGTAGAACGGAATGGAATGGAATGGAATAGAATGGAATGGAATGGAATGGAATGGAATGGAATGGAATGGAATGGAATCGAATGGAATTGAATGGAATGCAATGGAATGGAAAGGAATGGAATGGAATGGAATGGAATGGAATGGAATGGAATGGAATCAACCCGAAGAGAAAGGAATGAAATGGAGTGGAATGCAATGGAATGGAATGGAATGGAATGGAATGGAATGGAATGGAATGGAATGGAATCGAATGGAATCGAATGGATCGAATGGAATGGAATGGAATCGAATGGAATCAACCCGAGTAGAACGGAATGGAATGGAATGGAATGGAATGGAATGGAATGGAATCTACCCGACTAGAATGGAATGGAATGGAATGGAATGGAATGGAATGGAATGGAAAGGAATGGAATCGAATGGAATAGAATGGAATAGATAGGAATGGAATGGAATGGAATGGAATGGAATGGAATCAACCCGAGTAGAACGCAATGGAATGGAATGGAATGGAATGGAATGGAATGGAATGGAATGGAATTCAATGGAATAGAATGGAATGGAATGGAATGGAATGGAATGGAATGGAATGGAATGGAACGGAATGGAATGGAATGGAATCGAATGCAATCGAATGGAGTCGAACCGAATGGAATGGAATGGAATGGAATGGAATAGAATGGAATCAACCCGAGTAGAACGGAATGGAATGGAATGGAATGGAATGGAATGGAATGGAATGGAATGGAATCGAATGGAATGGAATGGAATGGAATGGAATGGAATGGAATGGAATGGAATGGAATCAACCCGAGTAGAACGGAATGGAATGGAATGGAATGGAATGGAATGGAATGGAATGGAATGGAATGGAATTCAATGGAATAGAATGGAATGGAATGGAATGGAATGGAATGGAATGGAATGGAACGGAATGGAATGGAATGGAATCGAATGGAATCGAATGGAGTCGAAAGGAATGGAATGGAATGGAATGGAATGGTATAGAATGGAATCAAATCGACTAGAACGGAATGGAATGGAATGGAATGGAATGGAATGGAATGGAATGGAATGGAATGGAATCGAATGGAATGGAATGGAATGGAATGGAATGGAATGGAATGGAATCCACCCGAGTAGAACGGAACGGAATGGAATGGAATGGAATGGGATAGAATGGAATCGAATGGAATCGAATGGAATCGAATGGAATGGAATGGAATCGAATGGAATCAACCCGAGTAGAACGGAATGGAATGGAATGGAATGGAATGGAATGGATTGGAATCAACCCGACTAGAACGGAATGGAATGGAATGGAATGGAATGGAATGGAATGGAATGGAATGGAATGGAATGGAATGGAATGGAATGGAATGGAATGGAATCCACCCGAGTAGAATGGAATGGATTGGAATGGAAAGGAATGGAATGGAATGGAATCGAATGGAATCGAATGGAATCGAATGGAATGGAATGGATGGAATTTAATGGAATGGAATGGAATGGAATGGAATCAACCCGAGTAGAATGGAATGGATTGCAATGGAATGGAATGGAATGGAATCAAATGGAATGGAATGGAATGGAATGGAATGGAATGGAATGGAATGGAATGGAATGGAATGGAATCGAATGGAATGGAATGGAATGGAATGGATGGAATTTAATGGAATGGAATTGAATGGAATGGAATCGAATGGAATCGAATGGAATCGAATGGAATGGAATGGATGGAATTTAATGGAATGGAATGGAATGGAATGGAATCAACCCGAGTAGAATGGAATGGATTGCAATGGAATGGAATGGAATGGAATCAAATGGAATGGAATGGAATGGAATGGAATGGAATGGAATGGAATGGAATGGAATGGAATGGAATGGAATGGAATGGAATCGAATGGAATGGAATTGAATGGAATGGAATGGAATGGAATGGAATGGAATTGAATGGAATGGAATGGAATGGAATTAAATGGAATGGAATCCACCCGAGTAGAATGGAATGGATTGGAATGGAATGGAACGGAATGGAATGGAATCGAATGGAATCGAATGGAATGGAATGGAATGGAATGGAATTTAATGGAATGGAATGGAATGAAATGGAATCAACCCGAGTAGAACGGAATGGATTGGAATGGAATGGAATGGAATGGAATCAAATGGAATTGAATGGAATGGAATGGAATGGAATGGAATGGAATGGAATGGAATGGAATTGAATGGAATGGAATGGAATGGAATGGAATGGAATGGAATGGAATGGAATGGAATGGAATGGAATGAAATGGAATGGAATGGAATCAACCCGAGTAGAATAGAACGGAATGGAATGGAATGGAATGGGATGGAATGGAATCGAATGGAATCGAATGGATCGAATGCAATGGAATGGAATCGAATGGAATCAACCCGAGTAGAACGGAATGGAATGGAATGGAATGTAATGGAATGGAATTGAATCTACCCGACTAGAATGGAATGGAATGGAATGGAATGGAATGGAATGGAAAGGAGTGGAATCGAATGGAATAGAATGGAATAGATAGGAATGGAATGGAATGGAATGGAATGGAATGGAATCAACCCGAGTAGAACGCAATGGAATGGAATGGAATGGAATGGAATGGAATGGAATGGAATGGAATGGAATTCAATGGAATAGAATGGAATGGAATGGAATGGAATGGAATGGAATGGAATGGAATGGAACGGAATGGAATGGAATGGAATAGAATGCAATCGAATGGAGTCGAACCGAATGGAATGGAATGGAATGGAATGGAATAGAATGGAATCAACCCGAGTAGAACGGAATGGAATGGAATGGAATGGAATGGAATGGAATGGAATGGAATGGAATGGAATGGAATGGAATGGAATGGAATGGAATGGAATGGAATGGAATGGAATGGAATGGAATGGAATCCACCCGAGTAGAATGGAATGGATTGGAATGGAATGGAATGGAATGGAATGGAATGGAATGGAATGGAATGGAATGGAATGGAATGGAATTTAATAGAATGGAATGGAATGGAATGGAATGGAATCGAATGGAATGGAATGGAATGGTATGGAATGGGATGGAATGGAATCAAATGGAATCGAATGGATCGAATGGAATGGAATGGAATAGAATGGAAACAACCCGAGTAGAACGGAATGGAATGGAATGGAATAGAATGGAATGGAATGGAATGGAATGGAATGGAATGGAATGGAATCGAATGGAATTGAATGGAATGCAATGGAATGGAAAGGAATGGAATGGAATGGAATGGAATGGAATGGAATGGAATGGAATGGAATGGAATCAACCCGAAGAGAAAGGAATGAAATGGAGTGGAATGCAATGGAATGGAATGGAATGGAATGGAATGGAATGGAATAGAATGGCATGGAATGGAATGGAATGGAATGGAATGGAATGGAATCGAATGGAATCGAATGGAATGGAATGGAATAGAATGGAATCAACCCGAGTAGAACGGAATGGAATGGAATGGAATGGAATGGAATGGAATGGAATTAAATGGAATGGAATGGAATGGAATGGAATGGAATGGAATGGAATGGAATGGAATCACCCCGAGTAGAATGGAATGGATTGGAATGGAATGGAATGGAATTGAATGGAATGGAATGGAATGGAATGGAATGGAATGGAATGGAATGGAATGGAATGGAATGGAATGGAATCAACCCGAGTAGAACGGAATGGAATGGAATGGAATGGAATGGAATGGAATGGAATGGAATGGAATGGAATGGAATGGAATTCAATGGAATGGAATGGAATGGAATGGAATGGAATGGAATGGAATGGAATGGAACGGAATGGAATGGAATGGAATCGAATGGAATCGAATGGAGTCGAACGGAATGGAATGGAATGGAATGGAATGGTATAGAATGGAATCAAATCGACTAGAACGGAATGGAATGGAATGGAATGGAATGGAATGGAATGGAATGGAATGGAATAGAATGGAATGGAATGGAATCGAATGGAATGGAATGGAATGGAATGGAATGGAATGGAATGGAATGGAATGGAATCCACCCGAGTAGAACGGAACGGAATGGAATGGAATGGAATGGGATGGAATGGAATCGAATGGAATCGAATGGAATCGAATGGAATGGAATGGAATCGAATGGAATCAACCCGAGTAGAACGGAATGGAATGGAATGGAATGGAATGGAATGGATTGGAATCAACCCGACCAGAACGGAATGGAATGGAATGGAATGGAATGGAATGGAATGGAATGGAATGGAATGGAATGGAATGGAATGGTATCCACCCGAGTAGAATGGAATGGATTGGAATGGAAAGGAATGGAATGGAATGGAATCGAATGGAATCGAATGGAATGGAATGGAATGGAATGGATGGAATATAATGGAATGGAATGGAATGGAATGGAATCAACCCGAGTAGAATGGAATGGATTGCAATGGAATGGAATGGAATGGAATCAAATGGAATGGAATGGAATGGAATGGAATGGAATGGAATGGAATGGAATAGAATGGAATGGAATGGAATGGAATGGAATGGAATGGAATGGAATCGAATGGAATCGAATGGAATCGAATGGAATGGAATGGTATAGAATGGAATCAACCCGAGTAGTACGGAATGGAATGGAATGGAATGGAATGGAATGGAATGGAATGGAATGGAATGGAATGGAATGGAATGGAATGGAATGGAATCAACCCGAGTAGAATCGAATAGATTGGAATGGAATGGAATGGAATTGAATGGAATCGAATGGAATCGAATGGAATGGAGTGGAATGGAATGGAATGGAATCAACCTTAGTAGAATGGAATGGATTGGAATGGAATGGAAGGGAAAGTAATGGAATGGAATGGAATTGAATGGAATGGAATGGAATGGAATGGAATCAACCCGAGTAGAACTAAATGGAATGGAAAGGAATGGAATGGAATGGAATTGAATGGAATGGAATGGAATTCAATGGAGTAGAATGGAATGGAATAGAATGGAATGGAATGGAATGGAATGGAATGGAATAGAATGGAATCAACCCGACTAGAACGGAATGGAATGGAATGGAATGGAATGGAATGGAATGGAATGGAATTGAATGGAATGGAATGGAATGGAATTAAATGGAATGGAATCCACCCGAGTAGAATGGAATGGATTGGAATGGAATGGAACGGAATGGAATGGAATCGAATGGAATCGAATGGAATGGAATGGAATGGAATGGAATGGAATTTAATGGAATGGAATGGAATGGAATGGAATGGAATGGAATGGAATGGAATGGAATCAACCCGAGTAGAATGGAATGGAATGGAATGGAATGGAATGGAATCAACCCGAATAGAACGGAATGGAATGGAGTGGAATGCAATGGAATGGAATGGAATGGAATGGAATAGAATGGCATGGAATGGAATGGAATGGAATGGAATGGAAAGGAATGGAATGGAATGGAATGGAATCGAATGGAATCAACCCGAGTAGAACGGAATGGAATGGAATGGAATGGAATGGAATGGAATGGAATTAAATGGAATGGAATGGAATGGAATGGAATGGAATGGAATGGAATGGAATCAACACGAGTAGAATGGAATAGATTGGAATGGAATGGAATGGAATTGAATGGAATCGAATGGAATTGAATGGAATGGAATGGAATGGAAGGGAATGGAATGGAATGGAATGGAACCAACCCGAGTAGAATGGAATGGATTGGAATGGAATGGAATGGAATGGAATGGAATGGAATCGAATGGAATGGAATGGAATAGAATGGAATAGATTGGAATGGAATGGAATGGAATGGAATGGAATGGAATGGAATGGAATGGAATGGAATCGAATGGAATGGAATGGAATGGAATGGAATGGAATGGAATGGAATTGAATGGAATGGAATGGAATGGAATTAAATGGAATGGAATCCACCCGAGTAGAATGGAATGGATTGGAATGGAATGGAACGGAATGGAATGGAATCGAATGGAATCGAATGGAATGGAATGGAATGGAATGGAATTTAATGGAATGGAATGGAATGAAATGGAATCAACCCGAGTAGAATGGAATGGATTGGAATAGAATGGAATGGAATGCAATCGAATGGAATTGAATGGAATGGAATGGAATGGAATGGAATGGAATGGAATCAAATGGAATTGAATGGAATGGAATGGAATGGAATGGAATTGAATGGAATGGAATGGAATGGAATGGAATGGAATGGAATGGAATGAAATGGAATGGAATGGAATCAACCCGAGTAGAACAGAACGGAATGGAATGGAATGGAATGGGATGGAATGTAATCGAATGGAATCGAATGGATCGAATGGAATGGAATGGAATCGAATGGAATCAACCCGAGTAGAACGGAATGGAATGGAATGGAATGGAATGGAATGGAATGGAATCTACCCGACTAGAACGGAATGGAATGGAATGGAATGGAATGGAATGGAAAGGAATGGAATCGAATGGAATAGAATGGAATAGATAGGAATGGAATGGAATGGAATGGAATGGAATGGAATGGAATCAACCCGAGTAGAACGCAATGGAATGGAATGGAATGGAATGGAATGGAATGGAATGGAATGGAATTCAATGGAATAGAATGGAATGGAATGGAATGGAATGGAATGGAATGGAATGGGATGGAATGGAACGGAATGGAATGGAATGGAATCGAATGCAATCGAATGGAGTCGAACCGAATGGAATGGAATGGAATGGAATGGAATAGAATGGAATCAACCCGAGTAGAACGGAATGGAATGGAATGGAATGGAATGGAATGGAATGGAATGGAATGGAATGGAATGGAATGGAATCGAATGGAATCGAATGGAATGGAATGGAATGGAATGGAATGGAATGGAATGGAATGGAATGGAATGGAATGGAATGGAATGGAATGGAATCCACCCGAGTAGAATGGAATGGATTGGAATGGAATGGAATGGAATGGAATGGAATCGAATGGAATGGAATGGAATGGAATGGAATGGAATGGAATGGAATGGAATGGAATTTAATGGAATGGAATGGAATGGAATGGATTGGAATGGAATCGTATGGAATGGAATGGAATGGTATGGAATGGGATGGAATGGAATCAAATGGAATCGAATGGATCGAATGGAATGGAATGGATTAGAATGGAAACAACCCGAGTAGAACGGAATGGAATGGAATGGAATAGAATGGAATGGAATGGAATGGAATGGAATGGAATGGAATGGAATGGAATCGAATGGAATTGAATGGAATGCAATGGAATGGAATGGAATGGAATGGAATGGAATGGAATGGAATGGAATGGAATGGAATCAACCCGAATAGAACGGAATGAAATGGAGTGGAATGCAATGGAATGGAATGGAATGGAATGGAATGGAATGGAATAGAATGGCATGGAATGGAATGGAATGGAATGGAATGGAATGGAATGGAATGGAATCGAATGGAATCGAATGGAATGGAATGGAATAGAATGGAATCAACCCGAGTAGAACGGAATGGAATGGAATGGAATGGAATGGAATGGAATGGAATGGAATTAAATGGAATGGAATGGAATGGAATGGAATGGAATGGAATGGAATGGAATGGAATGGAATCAACCCGAGTAGAATGGAATGGATTGGAATGGAATGGAATGGAATGGAATGGAATGGAATGGAATGGAATGGAATGGAATGGAATGGAATGGAATGGAATGGAATGGAATGGAATCAACCCGTGTAGAACGGAATGGAATGGAATGGAATGGAATTTAATGGAATGGAATGGAATGGAATGGAATTCAATGGAATAGAATGGAATGGAATGGAATGGAATGGAATGGAATGGAACGGAATGGAATGGAATGGAATCGAATGGAATCGAATGGAGTCGAACGGAATGGAATGGAATGGAATGGAATGGTATAGAATGGAATCAAATCGACTAGAACGGAATGGAATGGAATGGAATGGAATGGAATGGAATGGAATGGAATAGAATGGAATGGAATGGAATCGAATGGAATGGAATCGAATGGAATGGAATGGAATGGAATGGAATCCACCTGAGTAGAACGGAACGGAATGGAATGGAATGGAATGGGATGGAATGGAATCGAATGGAATCGAATGGAATCGAATGGAATGGAATGGAATGGAATGGAATGGAATGGAATGGAATCGAATGGAATAGAATGGAATGGAATGGAATGGAATGGAATGGAATGGAATGGAATGGAATGGAATGGAATGGAATGGAATGGAATCAACCCGAATAGAACGGAATGAAATGGAGTGGAATGGAATGGAATGGAATGGAATGGAATAGAATGGCGTGGAATGGAATGGAATGGAATGGAATGGAATGGAATGGAATGGAATGGAATGGAATGCAATGGAATCGAATGGAATCGAATGGAATCGAATGGAATGGAATGGTATAGAATGGATTCAACCCGAGTAGAACGGAATGGAATGGAATGGAATGGAATGGAATGGAATGGAATGGAATTGAATGGAATGGAATGGAATGGAATGGAATGGAATGGAATGGAATGGAATGGAATCAACCCGAGTAGAATGGAATAGATTGGAATGGAATGGAAGGGAAAGTAATGGAATGGAATGGAATGGAATGGAATGGAATGGAATGGAATGGAATGGAATGGAATGGAATGGAATCAACCCGATTAGAACTAAATGGAATGGAAAGGAATGGAATGGAATGGAATTGAATGGAATGGAATGGAATTCAATGGAGTAGAATGGAATGGAATAGAATGGAATGGAATGGAATGGAATGGAATGGAATAGAATGGAATGAACCCGACTAGAACGGAATGGAATGGAATGGAATGGAATGGAATGGAATGGAATTGAATGGAATGGAATGGAATGGAATTAAATGGAATGGAATCCACCCGAGTAGAATGGAATGGATTGGAATGGAATGGAACGGAATGGAATGGAATCGAATGGAATCGAATGGAATCGAATGGAATGGAATGGAATTTAATGGAATGGAATGGAATGAAATGGAATGGAATGGAATGGAATGGAATCAACCCGAGTAGAATGGAATGGAGTGGAGTGGAATGCAATGCAATGGAATGGAATGGAGTGGAATGCAATGGAATGGAATGGAATGGAATGTAATAGAATGGCATGGAATGGAATGGAATGGAATGGAATGGAATGGAATGGAATCGAATGGAATCGAATGGAATTGAATGGAATGGAATGGAATAGAATGGAATCAACCCGAGTAGAACGGAATGGAATGGAATGGAATGGAATGGAATGGAATGGAATTAAATGGAATGGAAAGGAATGGAATGGAATGGAATGGAATGGAATGGAATCAACCCGAGTAGAATGGAATAGATTGGAATGGAATGGAATGGAATTGAATGGAATCGAATGGAATTGAATGGAATGGAATGGAATGGAATGGAATGGAATGGAATGGAATGGAATGGAACCAACCCGAGTAGAATGGAATGGATTGGAATGGAATGGAATGGAATGGAATGGAATGGAATGGAATGGAATCGAATGGAATCGAATGGAATAGAATGGAATAGATTGGAATGGAATGGAATGGAATGGAATGGAATGGAATGGAATGGAATCGAATGGAATGGAATGGAATGGATTGGAATGGAATGGAATGGAATTGAATGGAATGGAATGGAATGGAATTAAATGGAATGGAATCCACCCGAGTACAATGGAATGGATTGGAATGGAATGGAACGGAATGGAATGGAATCGAATGGAATCGAATGGAATGGAATGGAATGGAATGGAATTTAATGGAATGGAATGGAATGAAATGGAATCAACCCGAGTAGAATGGAATGGATTGGAATGGAATGGAATGGAATGGAATCAAATGGAATTGAATGGAATGGAATGGAATGGAATGGAATTGAATGGAATGGAATGGAATGGAATGGAATGGAATGGAATGGAATGGAATGGAATGAAATGGAATGGAATGGAATCAACCCGAGTAGAACAGAACGGAATGGAATGGAATGGAATGGGATGGAATGGAATCGAATGGAATCGAATGGATCGAATGGAATGGAATGGAATCGAATGGAATCAACCCGAGTAGAACGGAATGGAATGGAATGGAATGTAATGGAATGGAATGGAATCTACCCGACTAGAACGGAATGGAATGGAATGGAATGGAATGGAATGGAAAGGAATGGAATCGAATGGAATAGAATGGAATAGATAGGAATGGAATAGAATGGAATGGAATGGAATGGAATGGAATCAACCCGAGTAGAACGCAATGGAATGGAATGGAATGGAATGGAATGGAATGGAATGGAATTCAATGGAATAGAATGGAATGGAATGGAATGGAATGGAATGGAATGGAATGGAATGGAATGGAATGGAATGGAATGGAATCCACCCGAGTAGAATGGAATGGATTGGAATGGAATGGAATGGAATGGAATGGAATCGAATGGAATGGAATGGAATGGAATGGAATGGAATGGAATGGAATGGAATTTAATAGAATGGAATGGAATGGAATGGAATGGAATCGAATGGAATGGAATGGAATGGTATGGAATGGGATGGAATGGAATCAAATGGAATCGAATGGATCGAATGGAATGGAATGGAATAGAATGGAAACAACCCGAGTAGAACGGAATGGAATGGAATGGAATAGAATGGAATGGAATGGAATGGAATGGAATGGAATGGAATGGAATGGAATGGAATCGAATGGAATTGAATGGAATGCAATGGAATGGAAAGGAATGGAATGGAATGGAATGGAATGGAATGGAATGGAATGGAATGGAATGGAATGGAATCAACCCGAAGAGAAAGGAATGAAATGGAGTGGAATGCAATGGAATGGAATGGAATGGAATGGAATGGAATGGAATGGAATAGAATGGCATGGAAAGGAATGGAATGGAATGGAATGGAATGGAATGGAATCGAATGGAATCGAATGGAATGGAATGGAATAGAATGGAATCAACCCGAGTAGAACGGAATGGAATGGAATGGAATGGAATGGAATGGAATGGAATGGAATTAAATGGAATGGAATGGAATGGAACGGAATGGAATGGAATGGAATGGAATGGAATGGAATCACCCCGAGTAGAATGGAATGGATTGGAATGGAATGGAATGGAATTGAATGGAATGGAATGGAATGGAATGGAATGGAATGGAATGGATTGGAATGGAATGGAATCAACCCGAGTAGAACGGAATGGAATGGAATGGAATGGAATGGAATGGAATGGAATGGAATGGAATGGAATGGAATTCAATGGAATAGAATGGAATGGAATGGAATGGAATGGAATGGAATGGAACGGAATGGAATGGAATGG
>NC_073237.2:2107500-2202500 GCF_029281585.2 Gorilla gorilla gorilla | reverse complement strand
GGAATCGAACTGAATCGAATGGAATGGATTGGAATATAATGGAATGGAATGGAATGGAATGGAATGGAATGGAATGGAGTCAACCCGAGTAGAATGGAATGGATTGGAATGGAATGGAATGGAAAGTAATGGAATGGAATGGAATGGAATGGAATGGAATGGAATGGAATGGAATGGAATGGAATGGAATGGAATCAACCCGAGTAGAACTAAATGGAATGGACAGGAATGGAATGGAATGGAATAGAATGGAATGGAAGGGAATTCAATGGAGTAGAATGGAATGGAATAGAATGGAATGGAATGGAATGGAATGGAATGGAATGGAATGGAATGGAATGGAATCCACCCAAGTAGAACGGAATGGATTGGAATGGAATGGAAAGAATGGAATTTAATCGAGTGGAATCGAATGGAATGGAATGGAATGGAATGGAATGGAATGGAATGGAATGGAATCAACAAGACTAGAATGGAATGGATAGGATTGGAATGGAATGGAATGGAATCGAATGGAATCGAATGGAATGGAATGGAATGGAATGGAATGAAATGGAATGGAATGGAATCAACCCGAGTAGAACGGAATGGAATGGAATGGAATGGAATGGGATGGAATGGAATCGAATGATATCGAATGGAATCGAATGGAATGGAATCGAATGGAATCGAATGGAATGCAATGGAATGGAATGGAATGGAATGGAATGGAATGGAATGGAATGGAATGGAATGGAATTGAATGGAATGGAATCAACCCGAATAGAATGGAATTGATTGGAATGGAATGGATTGGAATGGAATGGAATCGAACGGAATCGAATGGAATGGAGTGGAATGGAATGGAATGGAATGGAATGGAATGGAATGGAATCAACCCGAGTAGAACGGAATGGAATGGAATGGAATGGAATAGAATGGAATGGAATGGAATGGAATGGAATTCAATGGAATAGAATGGAATGGAATCGAATGGAATCGAATGGAGACGAATGGAGTGGAATGGAATGGAATGGAATGGAATGGAATCAACCAGAGTAGAATGGAATGTATTGGAATGGAATGGAATGGAATGGAATGGAATGGAATCGAATGGAATGGAATGGAAAGGAATGGAATGGAATGGAATGGAGTCAATCAGAGTAGAACGGAATGGAATGGAATGGAATGGAATGGAATGGAATGGAATTTAATGGAATGGAATTCAATGGAATAGAATGGAATGGAAGGGAATGGAATGGAATGGAATGGAATCGAATGGAATCGAATGGAATCGAACGGAATGGAATGGAATAGAATGGAATAAACCCGAGTAGAACGGAATGGAATGGAATGGAATGGAATGGAATGGAATGGATTCGAATGGAATGGAATGGAATCGAATGGAATGGAATGGAATGGAATGAAATGGAATGGAATGAAACTGAATGGAATGGAATGGAATGGAATGGAATGGAATGGAATGGAATGGAATGGAATGGAATCAACCCGAGTAGAATGGAATGGATTGGAATGGAATGGAATGGAATGGAATGGAATGGAATGGAATGGAATGGAATGGAATGGAATCAATCCGAGTAGAATGGAATGGAATGGAATTCAATGTAACCGAAAGGAATTGAATCAACCCATCTGGAATGGAACGGGATGGGACGGGACGGGACGGGATGGGACGGGTCGGGATGGAACGGAATGGAACGGAATGTAACGGCATGGAATCAACCCGAGTAGAATGGAATGGAATGGAAAGGAATAGAATAGAATAGAATGGAATTGAACCAACCCGCGTGGAACGGAATGGAACGGAATGGAAACGAGCGGAACGGTATGCAAAGGAATCAACCCGAGTAAAACGGAACGGGACGGGACGGGACGGGACGGGACGGAACGGAACGGAACCAAACTCAATGGAATCAACCCGAGTAGAACGGAATGGAATAAATGGAAAGGAATGGAATGGAATGGAATGGAATGGAATGGAATGGAATGGAATGGAATGGAATGGAATGCAGTGGAATGGAATGGAATGGAATGGAATGGAAATCAACCCGAGTAGAACGGAATGGAATGGAATGGAATGGAATGGAATGGAATGGAATGGAATGGAATGGAATGGAATGGAATGAGCCCGAGTGGAATGGAATGGAATGGAATGGAATGGAATGGAATGGAATGGAATGGAATGGAATGGAATGGAATGGAATGATCAACCCGAGTGGAATGGAATGGAATGGAATGGAATGGAATGGAATGGAATGGAATGGAATGGAATGCAGTGGAATCAACCCGAGGAGAACGGAATGGAATGGAATGGAATGGAATGGAATGGAATGGAATGGAATGGAATGGAATGGAATTCATTGGAATAGAATGGAATGGAATGGAATGGAATAAAATGAAATGGAATGGAATGGGATCGAATGGAATAGAATGGAATCGAATGGAATGGAATGGAATAGAATGGAATGGAAAGGAATGGAGTGGAATCAACCCGAGTAGAACAGAATGGAATGGAATGGAATGGAATAAAATGAAATGGAATGGAATGGGATCGAATGGAATAGAATGGAATCGAATGGAATGGAATGGAATAGAATGGAATGGAAAGGAATGGAGTGGAATCAACCCGAGTAGAACAGAATGGAATGGAATGGAATGGAATGGAATGGAATGGAATGGAATCGAATGGAATCGAATGGAATGGAATGGAATGGAATGGAATGAACCCAAGTAGAATGGAATGGATTGGAATGGAATGGAATGGAATGGAATGGAATCGAATCGAATGGAACGCAATGGAATGGAATGGAATGGAATGGAATGGAATGGAATGGAATGGAATGGAATGGAATCAACCCGAGTGGAATGGAATGGATTGGAATGGACTGGAATGGAATGGAATGGAATGCAATCAATCCGAGTAGAATGGAATGGAATGAAATGGAATGGAATTCAATGTAATAGAATGGAATTGAATCAACCCGCGTGTAACGGAATGGAATGGAACGGAAAGGAACGGAACGGAATGGGACGGGGAGGGACGGGACGGGACGCGTCGGGATGGGACAGAATGGAACGGAACGGAACGGCATGGAATCAACCCGAGTAAAATGGAATGGAATGTAATGGAATGGAATGGAATGGAATGGAATGGAATGGAATGGAATAGAATAGAATGGAATTGAATCAACCCGCGTGGAACTGAATGGAACGGAACGGAAAGGAACGGAACGGAGTGGAATGGAATCAACCCGAGTACAACGGCACGGGACGGGACGGGACGGGATGGGACGGGATGGGACGTGTCGGGACGGAACGGAACGGAACGGAACTCAATGGATTCAAGCCGAGTAGAACGGAATGGAATAGAATGGAATGGAATGGAATGGAATGGAATGGAATGGAATGGAATGGAATGGAATGGAATGGAATGGAATGGAAATCAACCTGAGTAGAACGGAATGGAATGGAATGGAATGGAATGGAATGGAATGGAATGGAATGGAATGAACCCGAGTGGAATGGAATGGAATGGAATGGAATGGAATGGAATGATGAACCCGAGTAGAATGGAACGGTTTGGAATGAAATGGAATGGAATGGAATGGAATGGAATGGAATAGAAAGGAATGGAATGGAATGGAATGGAATGGAATGGAATGGATTGGAATGGAATGGAATGGAATGGAATGGAATCGAACGGAATCGAATGGAATAGAATGGAATATAATGAAAAGGAATGGAATGGAATGGAATGGAATGGAGTCAACCCGAGTAGAATGGAATGGATTGGAATGGAATGGAATGGAAAGTAATGGAATGGAATGGAATGGAATGGAATGGAATGGAATGGAATGGAATGGAATGGAATGGAATGGAATGCAATGGAATGGAATGGAATCAACCCGACTAGAACGGAATGGAATGGAATGGAATGGAATGGAATGGAATGGAATGGAATGGAATCAACCCGAGTAGAACTAAATGGATTGGAAAGGAATGGAATGGAATGGAATTGAATGGACTGGAATGGAATTCAATGGAGTAGAATGGAATGGAATAGAATGGAATGGAATGGAATGGAATGGAATGGAATGGAATGGAATGGAATGGAATGGAATGGAATGGAATGCAGTGGAATGGAATGGAATCAACCCGACTAGAACGGAATGGAATGGAATGGAATGGAATGGAATGGAATGGAATGGAATGGAATGGAATGGAATGGAATCCACCCGAGTAGAATGGAATGGATTGGAATGGAATGGAAAGGAATGGAATGGAATCGAGTGGAATCGAATGGAATGGAATGGAATGGAATGGAATGGAATGGAATGGAATGGAATGGAATGGAATGGAATCACCCTGAGGAGAATGCAATGGATTGGAATGGAATGGAATGGAATGGAATCGAATGGAATCGAAAGAAATGGAATGGAATGGAATGGAATGGAATGAAATGGAATGGAATCAACCCGAGAAGAACGGAAAGGAATGGAATGGAACGGAATGGGATGGAATGGAATCGAATGATATCGAATGGAATCGAATGGAATGGAATGGAATAGAATGGAATCAACCCGAGTGGAACGGAACGGAATGGAATGGAATGGAATGGAATGGAATGGAATGGAATGGAATGGAATGGAATGGAATGGAATGGAATCGAATCGAATGGAATCGAATGGAATGCAATGGAATGGAATGGAATGGAATAGAATGGAATGGAATGGAATGGAATCAACCCGAGTAGAACTAAACGGAATGGAAAGGAATGGAATGGAATGGAATAGAATGGAATGGAATGGAATTCAATGGAGTAGAATGGAATGGAATGGAATGGAATGGAATGGTATGGAATGGAATGGAATAGAATGGAATCAACCCGACTAGAACGGAATGGAATGGAACGGAATGTAACGGAATGGAATGGAATGGAATGGAATGGAATGGAATGGAATGGAATGGAATCGAATGGAATGGAATGGAATGGAATGGAATGGAATGGAATGGAATGGAATGGAATGGAATCCACCCGAGTAGAATGGAATGGATTGGAATGGAATAGAAAGAATGGAATGGAATCGAGTGGAATCGAATGGAATGGAATGGAATCAAACGGAGTAGAATGGAATGGATTGGAATGGAATGGAATGAAATGGAATCGAATGGAATCGAATGGAATGGAATGGAATGGAATAGAATGAAATGGAATGGAATGGAATCAACCCGAGTAGAACGGAATGGAATGGAATGGAATGGAATGGGATGGAATGGAATCGAATGATCTCGAATGGAATCGAATGGAATGGCATCGAATGGAATCGAATGGAATGCAATGGAATGGAATGGAATGGAATGGAATGGAATGGAATCGAATGGAATGGAATGGAATCAACCCGAGTAGAATGGAATAGATTGGAATGGAATGGAATGGAATGGAATGGAATCGAATGGAATCGAATGGAATGGAGTGGAATGGAATGGAATATAATGGAATAGAATGGAATCAACCCGAGTAGAACGGAATGGAATGGAATGGAATGGAATGGAATGGAATGGAATGGAATGGAATGGAATGGAATTGAATTCAATGGAATAGAAAGGAATGGAATCGAATGGAATCGAATGGAGATGAATGGAATGGAATGGAATGGAATGGAATGGAATCAACCAGAGTAGAATGGAATGTATTGGAATGGAATGCAATGGAATGGAATGGAATGGAATGGAATCGAATGGAATGGAACGGAATGGAATGGAATGGAATGGAATGGAATGGAGTCAATCACAGTAGAACGGAATAGAATGGAATGGAATGGAATGGAATGGAATGGAATGGAATGGAATTCAATGGAATAGAATGGAATGGAAGGGAATGGAATGGAATGGAATGGAATCGAATGGAATCGAATGGAATCGAAAGGAATGGAATGGAATAGAATGGAATCAACCCGAGTAGAACGGAATGGAATGGAATGGAATGGAATGGAATGGAATTGAATGGAATGGAATGGAATGGAATGGAATGGAATGGAATGGAATGAAACTGAATGGAATGGAATGGAATGGAATGGAATGGAATGGAATTCAATGGAATAGAATGGAATGGAATGGAATGGAATAAAATGAAATGGAATGGAATGGAATCGAATGGAATAGAATGGAATCGAATGGAATGGATTGGAATAGAATGGAATGGAATGGAATGGAATGGAATGGAATGGAATGGAATGGAATGGAATGGAATCGAATGGAATCGAATGGAATGGAATGGAATGGAATGGAATCAACCCAAGTAGAATGGAATGGATTGGAATGGAATGGAATGGAATGGAATCGAATGGAACGCAATGGAACGGAATGGAATGGAATGGAATGGAATGGAATGGAATGGAATGGAATGGAATCAACCCGAGTAGAATGGAATGGATTGGAATACAATGGAATGGAATGGAATGGAATGCAATAGAATAGAATGGAATTGAATCAACCCGCGTGGAACTGAATGGAACGGTACGGAAAGGAACGGAACGGAGTGGAATGGAATCAACACGAGTACAACGGCACGGGACGGGACGGGACTGGATGGGACGGGACGGGACGGGACGGGACGGGACGTGTCGGGATGGAACGGAATGGAACGGAACCCAATGGATTCAAGCCGACTAGAACGGAATGGAATACAATGGAATGGAATGGAATGGAATGGAATGGAATGGAATGGAATGGAATGGAATGGAATGGAATGGAATGGAATGGAATGGAATGGAATGGAATGGAATGGAATGGAATAGAATGGAATCAACCCGACTAGAACGGAATGGAATGGAATGGAATGGAATAGAATGGAATGGAATGGAATGGAATGGAATGGAGTGGAATGGAATCCACACAAGTAGAATGGAATGGATTGGAATGGAATGGAAAGAATGGAATGGAAACGAGTGGAATCGAATGGAATGGAATGGAATGGAATGGAATGGAATGGAATGGAATGGAATGGAATGGAATGGAGTGGAATGGAATCCACCCAAGTAGAATGGAATGGATTGGAATGGAATGGAAATAATGGAATGGAAACGAGTGGAATCGAATGGAATGGAATGGAATGGAATGGAATGGAATGGAATGGAATGGAATGGAATCAACCCGAGTAGAATGGAATGGATTGGAATGGAATGGAATGGAATGGAATCGAATGGAATCGAATGGAATGGAATGGAAAGGAATGGAATGAAATGGAATGGAATGGAATCAACCCGAGTAGAACGGAATAAAATGGAATGGAATGGAATGGGATGGAATGGAATCGAATGATATCGAATGGAATTGAATGGAATGGAATCGAATGGAATCGAATGGAATGCAATGGACTGGAATGGAATGGAATGGAATGGAATGAAATGGAATGGAATCAACCCGAGTAGAATGGAATGGATTGGAATGGAATGGAATGGAATGGAATGGAATCGAATGGAATCGAATGGAATGGAGTGGAATGGAATGGAATGGAATTCAATGTAACCGAAAGGAATTGAATCAACCCATGTGGAACGGAACGGGATGGGACGGGACGGGACGGGATGGGACGGGTCGGGATGGGACGGAATGGAACGGAATGGAACGGCATGGAATCAACCCGAGTAGAATGGAATGGAATGGAAAGGAATAGAATAGAATAGAATGGAATTGAACCAACCCGCGTGGAACGGAATGGAACGGAATGGAAACGAGCGGAACGGAATGCAAAGGAATCAACCCGAGTAAAACGGAACGGGACGGGACGGGACGGGATGGGACGGAACGGAACGGAACCAAACTCAATGGAATCAACCCGATTAGAACGGAATGGAATAAATGGAAAGGAATGGAATGGAATGGAATGGAATGGAATGGAATGGAATGGAATGGAATGGAATGGAATGGAATGGAATGGAATGGAAATCAACCCGAGTAGAACGGAATGGAATGGAATGGAATGGAATGGAATGGAATGGAATGGAATGGAATGGAATGGAATGGAATGGAATCAACCCGAGTAGAACGGAATGGAATGGAATGGAATGGAATGGGATGGAATGGAATCGAATGATATCGAATGGAATCGAATGGAAAGGAATGGAATAGAATGGAATCAACCCGAGTGGAACGGAATGGAATGGAATGGAATGGAATGGAATGGAATGGAATGGAATGGAATGGAATGGAATCGAATCGAATCGAATGGAATCGAATGGAATGCAATTGAAAGGAATGGAATGGAATGGAATGGAATGGAATGGAATGGAATGGAATGGAATGGAATGGAATGGATTGGAATGGAATGGAATGGAATGGAATGGAATCGAACGGAATCGAATGGAATAGAATGGAATATAATGAAAAGGAATGGAATGGAATGGAATGGAATGGAGTCAACCCGAGTAGAATGGAATGGATTGGAATGGAATGGAATGGAAAGTAATGGAATGGAATGGAATGGAATGGAATGGAATGGAATGGAATGGAATGGAATGGAATGGAATGGAATGGAATGGAATGCAATGGAATGGAATGGAATCAACCCGACTAGAACGGAATGGAATGGAATGGAATGGAATGGAATGGAATGGAATGGAATGGAATCAACCCGAGTAGAACTAAATGGATTGGAAAGGAATGGAATGGAATGGAATTGAATGGACTGGAATGGAATTCAATGGAGTAGAATGGAATGGAATAGAATGGAATGGAATGGAATGGAATGGAATGGAATGGAATGGAATGGAATGGAATGGAATGGAATGGAATGCAGTGGAATGGAATGGAATCAACCCGACTAGAACGGAATGGAATGGAATGGAATGGAATGGAATGGAATGGAATGGAATGGAATGGAATGGAATCCACCCGAGTAGAATGGAATGGATTGGAATGGAATGGAAAGGAATGGAATGGAATCGAGTGGAATCGAATGGAATGGAATGGAATGGAATGGAATGGAATGGAATGGAATGGAATGGAATGGAATGGAATCACCCTGAGGAGAATGCAATGGATTGGAATGGAATGGAATGGAATGGAATCGAATGGAATCGAAAGAAATGGAATGGAATGGAATGGAATGGAATGAAATGGAATGGAATCAACCCGAGAAGAACGGAAAGGAATGGAATGGAACGGAATGGGATGGAATGGAATCGAATGATATCGAATGGAATCGAATGGAATGGAATGGAATAGAATGGAATCAACCCGAGTGGAACGGAACGGAATGGAATGGAATGGAATGGAATGGAATGGAATGGAATGGAATGGAATGGAATGGAATGGAATGGAATCGAATCGAATGGAATCGAATGGAATGCAATGGAATGGAATGGAATGGAATAGAATGGAATGGAATGGAATGGAATCAACCCGAGTAGAACTAAACGGAATGGAAAGGAATGGAATGGAATGGAATAGAATGGAATGGAATGGAATTCAATGGAGTAGAATGGAATGGAATGGAATGGAATGGAATGGTATGGAATGGAATGGAATAGAATGGAATCAACCCGACTAGAACGGAATGGAATGGAACGGAATGTAACGGAATGGAATGGAATGGAATGGAATGGAATGGAATGGAATGGAATGGAATCGAATGGAATGGAATGGAATGGAATGGAATGGAATGGAATGGAATGGAATGGAATGGAATCCACCCGAGTAGAATGGAATGGATTGGAATGGAATAGAAAGAATGGAATGGAATCGAGTGGAATCGAATGGAATGGAATGGAATCAAACGGAGTAGAATGGAATGGATTGGAATGGAATGGAATGAAATGGAATCGAATGGAATCGAATGGAATGGAATGGAATGGAATAGAATGAAATGGAATGGAATGGAATCAACCCGAGTAGAACGGAATGGAATGGAATGGAATGGAACGGGATGGAATGGAATCGAATGATCTCGAATGGAATCGAATGGAATGGCATCGAATGGAATCGAATGGAATGCAATGGAATGGAATGGAATGGAATGGAATGGAATGGAATCGAATGGAATGGAATGGAATCAACCCGAGTAGAATGGAATAGATTGGAATGGAATGGAATGGAATGGAATGGAATCGAATGGAATCGAATGGAATGGAGTGGAATGGAATGGAATATAATGGAATAGAATGGAATCAACCCGAGTAGAACGGAATGGAATGGAATGGAATGGAATGGAATGGAATGGAATGGAATGGAATGGAATGGAATTGAATTCAATGGAATAGAAAGGAATGGAATCGAATGGAATCGAATGGAGATGAATGGAATGGAATGGAATGGAATGGAATGGAATCAACCAGAGTAGAATGGAATGTATTGGAATGGAATGCAATGGAATGGAATGGAATGGAATGGAATCGAATGGAATGGAACGGAATGGAATGGAATGGAATGGAATGGAATGGAGTCAATCACAGTAGAACGGAATAGAATGGAATGGAATGGAATGGAATGGAATGGAATGGAATGGAATTCAATGGAATAGAATGGAATGGAAGGGAATGGAATGGAATGGAATGGAATCGAATGGAATCGAATGGAATCGAAAGGAATGGAATGGAATAGAATGGAATCAACCCGAGTAGAACGGAATGGAATGGAATGGAATGGAATGGAATGGAATTGAATGGAATGGAATGGAATGGAATGGAATGGAATGGAATGGAATGAAACTGAATGGAATGGAATGGAATGGAATGGAATGGAATGGAATTCAATGGAATAGAATGGAATGGAATGGAATGGAATAAAATGAAATGGAATGGAATGGAATCGAATGGAATAGAATGGAATCGAATGGAATGGATTGGAATAGAATGGAATGGAATGGAATGGAATGGAATGGAATGGAATGGAATGGAATGGAATGGAATCGAATGGAATCGAATGGAATGGAATGGAATGGAATGGAATCAACCCAAGTAGAATGGAATGGATTGGAATGGAATGGAATGGAATGGAATCGAATGGAACGCAATGGAACGGAATGGAATGGAATGGAATGGAATGGAATGGAATGGAATGGAATGGAATCAACCCGAGTAGAATGGAATGGATTGGAATACAATGGAATGGAATGGAATGGAATGCAATAGAATAGAATGGAATTGAATCAACCCGCGTGGAACTGAATGGAACGGTACGGAAAGGAACGGAACGGAGTGGAATGGAATCAACACGAGTACAACGGCACGGGACGGGACGGGACTGGATGGGACGGGACGGGACGGGACGGGACGGGACGTGTCGGGATGGAACGGAATGGAACGGAACCCAATGGATTCAAGCCGACTAGAACGGAATGGAATACAATGGAATGGAATGGAATGGAATGGAATGGAATGGAATGGAATGGAATGGAATGGAATGGAATGGAATGGAATGGAATGGAATGGAATGGAATGGAATGGAATAGAATGGAATCAACCCGACTAGAACGGAATGGAATGGAATGGAATGGAATAGAATGGAATGGAATGGAATGGAATGGAATGGAGTGGAATGGAATCCACACAAGTAGAATGGAATGGATTGGAATGGAATGGAAAGAATGGAATGGAAACGAGTGGAATCGAATGGAATGGAATGGAATGGAATGGAATGGAATGGAATGGAATGGAATGGAATGGAATGGAGTGGAATGGAATCCACCCAAGTAGAATGGAATGGATTGGAATGGAATGGAAATAATGGAATGGAAACGAGTGGAATCGAATGGAATGGAATGGAATGGAATGGAATGGAATGGAATGGAATGGAATGGAATCAACCCGAGTAGAATGGAATGGATTGGAATGGAATGGAATGGAATGGAATCGAATGGAATCGAATGGAATGGAATGGAAAGGAATGGAATGAAATGGAATGGAATGGAATCAACCCGAGTAGAACGGAATAAAATGGAATGGAATGGAATGGGATGGAATGGAATCGAATGATATCGAATGGAATTGAATGGAATGGAATCGAATGGAATCGAATGGAATGCAATGGACTGGAATGGAATGGAATGGAATGGAATGAAATGGAATGGAATCAACCCGAGTAGAATGGAATGGATTGGAATGGAATGGAATGGAATGGAATGGAATCGAATGGAATCGAATGGAATGGAGTGGAATGGAATGGAATGGAATTCAATGTAACCGAAAGGAATTGAATCAACCCATGTGGAACGGAACGGGATGGGACGGGACGGGACGGGATGGGACGGGTCGGGATGGGACGGAATGGAACGGAATGGAACGGCATGGAATCAACCCGAGTAGAATGGAATGGAATGGAAAGGAATAGAATAGAATAGAATGGAATTGAACCAACCCGCGTGGAACGGAATGGAACGGAATGGAAACGAGCGGAACGGAATGCAAAGGAATCAACCCGAGTAAAACGGAACGGGACGGGACGGGACGGGATGGGACGGAACGGAACGGAACCAAACTCAATGGAATCAACCCGATTAGAACGGAATGGAATAAATGGAAAGGAATGGAATGGAATGGAATGGAATGGAATGGAATGGAATGGAATGGAATGGAATGGAATGGAATGGAATGGAATGGAAATCAACCCGAGTAGAACGGAATGGAATGGAATGGAATGGAATGGAATGGAATGGAATGGAATGGAATGGAATGGAATGGAATGGAATCAACCCGAGTAGAACGGAATGGAATGGAATGGAATGGAATGGGATGGAATGGAATCGAATGATATCGAATGGAATCGAATGGAAAGGAATGGAATAGAATGGAATCAACCCGAGTGGAACGGAATGGAATGGAATGGAATGGAATGGAATGGAATGGAATGGAATGGAATGGAATGGAATCGAATCGAATCGAATGGAATCGAATGGAATGCAATTGAAAGGAATGGAATGGAATGGAATGGAATGGAATGGAATGGAATGGAATGGAATGGAATGGAATGGAATGGAATGGAATGGAATGGAATGGAATGGAAATCAACCCGAGTAGAACGGAATGGAATGGAATGGAATGGAATGGAATGGAATGGAATGGAATGGAATGGACTGGAATGGAATGGAATGGAATTGAATGGAATGGAATGGAATGGAATCGAATGGAATGGAATGGAATGGAATGGAATGGAATGGAATGGAATGGAATGGAATGGAATCGAACGGAATCGAATGGAATAGAATGGAATATAATGGAATGGAATGGAATGGAATGGAAAGGAATGGAGTCAACCCGAGTAGAATGGAATGGATTGGAATGGAATGGAATGGAAAGTAATGGAATGGAATGGAATGGAATGGAATGGAATCAACCCGAGTAGAACTAAATGGAATGGAAAGGAATGGAATGGAATGGAATTGAATGGAATGGAATGGAATTCAATGGGGTAGAATGGAATGGAATAGAATGGAATGGAATGGAATGGAATGGAATGGAATGGAATGGAATGGAATGGAATGGAATGGAATGGAATAGAATGGAATCAACCCGACTAGAACGGAATGGAATGGAATGGAATGGAATGGAATGGAATGGAATCGAATGGAATGGAATGGAATGGAATGGAATGGAATGGAATGGAATGGAATCCACCCGAGAATAGAATGGAATGGATTGGAATGGAATGGAAAGGAATGGAATGGAATCGAGTGGAATCGAATGGAATGGAATGGAATGGAATGGAATGGAATGGAATGGAATGGAATGGAATGGAATGGAATCAACCCGAGTAGAATGGAATGGATTGGAATGGAATGGAATGGAATGGAATCGAATGGAATCGAAAGAATTGGAATGGAATGGAATGGAATGAAATGGAATGGAATGGAATCAACCCGAGTAGAACGGAATGGAATGGAATGGAATGGAATGGGATGGAATGGAATCGAATGATATCGAATGGAATCGAATGGAATGGAATGGAATAGAATGGAATCAACCCGAGTGGAACGGAATGGAATGGAATGGAATGGAATGGAATGGAATGGAATGGAATGGAATGGAATGGAATGGAATGGAATGGAATGGAATTTAATGGAATGCAATTGAATGGAATGGAATGGAATGGAATGGAATGGAATGGAATGGAATGGAATGCAAATCAACCCGAGTAGAACGGAATGGAATGGAATGGAATGGAATGGAAAGGAATGGAATCGAATCGAATGGAATCGAATGGAATGGAATGAGCCCGAGTGGAATGGAATGGAATGGAATGGAATGGAATGGAATGGAATGGAATGATCAACCCGAGTGGAATGGAATGGAATGGAATGGAATGGAATGGAATGGAATGGAATGGAATGGAATGGAGTGGAATCAACCCAAGTAGAACGGAATGGAATGGAATCGAATGGAATGGAATGGAATGGAATGGAATGGAATGGAATGGAATGGAATGAAATGGAATGGAATGGAATGGAATGGAATGGAATGGAATGGAATGGAATGGAATGGAATAGAATGGAATCAACCCGAGTAGAATGGAATGGAATGGAATGGAATGGAATGGAATGGAATGGAATGGAATCAATCCGAGTAGAATGGAATGGAATGGAATTCAATGTAACCGAAAGGAATTGAATCAACCCATATCGAACGGAACGGGATGGGACGGGACGAGACGGGATGGGACGGGTCGGGATGGGACGGAATGGAACGGAACGGAATGGCATGGAATCAACACGAGTAGAATGGAATGGAATGGAATGGAATGGAAGGGAAAGGAATAGAATAGAATAGAATGGAATTGAACCAACCCGCGTGGAACGGAATGGAACGTAACGGAAACGAGCGGAACGGAATGGAAAGGAATCAACCCGAGTAAAACGGCACGGGACGGGACTGGACGGGACGGGACGGGACGGAATGGAACGGAACCAAACTCAATGGAATCAACCCGAGTAGAACGGAATGGAGTAAATGGAAAGGAATGGAATGGAATGGAATGGAATGGAATGGAATGGAATGGAATGGAATGGAATGGAATGGAAATCAACCCGAGTAGAACGGAATGGAATGGAATGGAATGGAATGGAATGGAATGGAATGGAATGGAATGGAATGGAATGGAATGGAATGGAATGGAATAGAATGGAATCAACCCGAGTAGAATGGAATGGATTGGAATGGAAAGGAATGGAATGGAATGGAATGGAATGGAATGGAATGGAATGGAATGGAATGGAATCAATCCGAGCAGAATGGAATGGAATGGAATTCAATGTAACCGAAAGGAATTGAATCAACCCATGTGGAACGGAACGGGATGGGACGGGACGGGACGGAAAGGGTCGGGATGGGACGGAATGGAACGGAACGGAATGGCATAGAATCAACCCGAGTAGAATGGAATGGAATGGAATGGAATGGAAAGGAATGGAATGGAATGGAATGGAATGGAATGGAATAGAATGGAATCAACCCGAGTAGAATGGAATGGATTGGAATGGAAAGGAATGGAATGGAATGGAATGGAATGGAATGGAATGGAATGGAATGGAATCAATCCGAGTAGAATGGAATGGAATGGAATTCAATGTAACCGAAAGGAATTGAATCAACCCATGTGGAACGGAACGGGATGGGACAGGACGGGACGGGATGGGACGGGTCGGGATGGGACGGAATGGAACGGAACGGAATGGCATGGAATCAACCCGAGTAGAATGGAATGGAATGGAATGGAATGGAATGGAAAGGAATAGAATAGAATAGAATGGAATTGAACCAACCCGCGTGGAACGGAATGGAACATAACGGAAATGAGCGGAACGGAATGGAAAGGAATCAACCCGAGTAAAACCGCACGGGACGGGACGGGACGGGACGGGACGGGACGGAACGGAACGGAACCAAACTCAATGGAATCAACCCGAGTAGAACGGAATGGAGTAAATGGAAAGGAATGGAATGGAATGGAATGGAATGGAATGGAATGGAATGGAATGGAATGGAATGGAGTGGAATGGAAATCAACCCGAGTAGAACGGAATGGAATGGAATGGAATGGAATGGAATGGAATGGAATGGAATGGAATGGAATGGAATGGAATGGAATGGAATGGAATGAGCCCGAGTGGAATGGAATGGAATGCAATGGAATGGAATGGAATGGAATGGAATGATCAACCCGAGTGGAATGGAATGGAATGGAATGGAATGGAATGGAATGGAGTGGAATCAACCCGAGTAGAACGGAATGGAATGGAATGGAATGGAATGGAATGGAATGGAATGGAATGGAATTCAATGGAATTCAATGGAATAGAATGGAATGGAATGGAATGGAATCGAATGGAGACGAATGGAATGGAATGGAATGGAATGGAATGGAATGGAATCAACCAGAGTAGAATGGAATGTATTGGAATGGAATGGAATAGAATGGAATGGAATGGAATGGAATCGAATGGAATGGAATGGAATGGAATGGAATGGAATGGAATGGAATGGAATGGAATGGTGTCAATCAGAGTAGAACGGAATGGAATGGAATGGAATGGAATGGAATGGAATGGAATGGAATGGAACGGAATTCAATGGAATAGAATGGAATGGAAGGGAATGGAATGGAATGGAATGGAATCGAATGGAATCGAATGGAATCGAACGGAATGGAATGGAATAGAATGGAATCAACCCGAGTAGAACGGAATGGAATGGAAAGGAATGGAATGGAATGGAAAGGAATCGAATGGAATGGAATGGAATGGAATGGAATTTAATGGAATGAAACTGAATGGAATGGAATGGAATGGAATGGAATGGAATGGAGTCAACCCGAGTAGAATGGAATGGATTGGAATGGAATGGAATGGAAAGTAATGGAATGGAATGGAATGGAATGGAATGGAATGGAATGGAATGGAATCAACCCTAGTAGAACTAAATGGAATGGAAAGGAATGGAATGGAATGGAATGGAATGGAACGGAATGGAATTCAATGGAGTAGAATGGAATGGAATAGAATGGAAAGGAATGGAATGGAATGGAATGGAATGGAATGGAATGGAATGGAATGGAATGGAATGGAATGGAATGGAATAGAATGGAATCAACCCGACTAGAACGGAATGGAATGGAATGGAATGGAATGGAATGGAATGGAATGGAATGGAATGGAATGGAATGGAATAGAATGGAATCAACCCGACTAGAACGGAATGGAATGGAATGGAATGGAATGGAATGGAATCGAATGGAATGGAATGGAATGGAATGGAATGGAATGGAATGGAATGGAATGGAATGGAATGAACCCGAGTAGAATGGAATGGATTGGAATGGAATGGAATGGAATGGAATCGAATGGAATCGAAAGAAATGGAATGGAATGGAATGGAATGAAATGGAATGGAATGGAATCAACCCGAGTAGAACGGAATGGAATGGAATGGAATGGAATGGGATGGAATGGAATCGAATGATATCGAATGCAATCGAATGGAATGGAATGGAATAGAATGGAATCAACCCGAGTGGAACGGAATGGAATGGAATGGAATGGAATGGAATGGAATGGAATGGAATGGAATGGAATGGAATGGAATCTAACGGAATCGAATGGAATGCAATGGAATGGAATGGAATGGAATGGAATGGAATGGAATGGAATGGAATGGAATGGAATGGAATCAACCCGAGTTGAATGGAATGGATTGGAATGGAATGGAATGGAATGGAATGGAATCAAATGGAATCGAATGGAATGGAGTGGAATGGAATGGAATGGAATGGAATGGAATGGAATGGAATGGAATGGAATGGAATGGAATGGAATCAACCCGAATAGAACGGAATGGAATGGAATGGAATGGAATGGAATGGAATGGAATGGAATGGAATGGAATGGAATGGAATGGAATGGAATTCAATGGAATAGAATGGAATGGAATCGAATGGAATCGAATGGAGACGAATGGAATGGAATGGAATGGAATGGAATGGAATGGAATCCACCCGAGTAGAATGGAATGGATTGGAATGGAATGGAAAGGAATGGAATGGAATCGAGTGGAATCGAATGGAATGGAATGGAATGGAATGGAATGGAATGGAATATAATGGAATGGAATGGAATGGAATCAACCTGAGTAGAATGGAATGGATTGGAATGGAATGGAATGGAACGGAATCGAATGGAATCGAAAGAAATGGAATGGAATGGAATGGAATGAAATGGAATGTAATGGAATCAACCCGAGTAGAACGGAATGGAATGGAATGGAATTGAATGGGATGGAATGGAATCGAATGATATCGAATGGAATCGAATGGAATGGAATGGAATAGAATGGAATCAACCCGAGTGGAACGGAATGGAATGGAATGGAATGGAATGGAATGGAATGGAATGGAATGGAATGGAATGGAATGGAATGCAATGGAATGGAATGGAATGGAATGGAATGGAATGGAATGGAATGGAATGGATCAACCCGAGTAGAATGGAATCGATTGGAATGGAATGGAATGGAATGGAATGGAATCGAATGGAATCGAATGGAATGGAGTGGAATGGAATGGAATGGAATGGAATTGAATGGAATGGAATGGAATCAACCCGAGTAGAACGGAATGGAATGGAATGGAATGGAATGGAATGGAATGGAATGGAATGGAATGGAATGGAATGGAATGGAATGGAATGGAATTCTATGGAAAAGAATGGAATGGAATAGAATGGAATCGAATGGAGACGAATGGAATGGAATGGAATGGAATGGAATGGAATCAACCAGAGTAGAATGGAATGTATTGGAATGGAATGGAATGGAATGGAATGGAATGGAATGGAATGGAATGGAATGGAATGGAATGGAATCAATCAGAGTAGAACGGAACGGAATGGAATGGAATGGAATGGAATGGAATGGAATGGAATGTAATGGAATGGAATTCAATGGAATAGAATGGGATGGAAGGGAATGGAATGGAATGGAATGGAATCGAATGGAATCAAATGGAATCGAATGGAATGGAATGGAATAGAATGGAATCAACCCGAGTAGAACCGAATGGAATGGAATGGAATGGAATGGAATGGAATGGAATGGAATGGAATCGAATGGAATGGAATGGAATGGAATGGAATGGAATGGAATGAAATGGAATGGAATGGAATGGAATGGAATGGAATGGAATGGAATGGAATGGAATGGAATGGAATAGAATGGAATCAACCCGAGTAGAATGGAATGGATTGGAATGGAATGGAATGGAATGGAATGGAATGGAATGGAATGGAATCAATCCGAGTAGAATGGAATGGAATGGAGTTCAATGTAACCGAAAGGAATTGAATCAACCCATGTGGAATGGAACGGGATGGGACGGGACGGGACGGGATGGGACGGGTCGGGATGGGACGGAATGGAAGGGAATGGAATGGCATGGAATCAACCCGAGTAGAATGGAATGGAATGGAATGGAAGGGAAGGGAAAGGAATAGAATAGAACAGAATTGAATTGAACCAAACCGCGTGGAACGGAATGGAACGTAACAGAAACGAGCGGAACGGAATGGAAAGGAATCAACCCGAGTAAAACGGCACGGGACAGGATGGGACGGGACGGGACGGGACGGAACGGAACGGAACCAAACTCAATGGAATCAACCCGAGTAGAACGGAATGGAGTAAATGGAAAGGAATGGAATGGAATGGAATGGAATGGACTGGAATGGAATGGAATGGAATTGAATGGAATGGAATGGAATGGAATCGAATGGAATGGAATGGAATCGAGTGGAATGGAATGGAATGGAATGGAATGGAATGGAATGGAATCGAACGGAATCGAATGGAATAGAATGGAATATAATAGAATGGAATGGAATGGAATGGATTGGAGTCAACCCGAGTAGAATGGAATGGATTGGAATGGAATGGAATGGAAAGTAATGGAATGGAATGGAATGGAATGGAATGGAATCAACCCGAGTAGAACTAAATGGAATGGAAAGGAATGGAATGGAATGGAATTGAATGGAATGGAATGGAATTCAATGGGGTAGAATGGAATGGAATAGAATGGAATGGAATGGAATGGAATGGAATGGAATGGAATGGAATGGAATGGAATGGAATCTAATGGAATAGAATGGAATCAACCCCACTAGAACGGAATGGAATGGAATGGAATGGAATGGAATGGAATGGAATGGAATGGAATGGAATGGAATGGAATGGAATGGAATGGAATGGAATGGAATGGAATGGAATGGAATGGAATCCACCCGAGAATAGAATGGAATGGATTGGAATGGAATGGAATGGAATGGAATGCAATGGAATGGAATGGAATGGAATGGAATGGAATGGAATGGAATGGAATCAACCCGAGTAGAATGGAATGGATTGGAATGGAATGGAATGGAATGGAATCGAATGGAATCGAAAGAAATGGAATGGAATGGAAAGGAATGAAATGGAATGGAATGGAATCAACCCGAGTGGAACGGAATGGAATGGAATGGAATGGAATGGAATGGAATGGAATGGGATGGAATGGAATCGAATGATATCGAATGGAATCGAATGGAATGGAATGGAATAGAATGGAATCAACCCGAGTGGAACGGAATGGAATGGAATGGAATGGAATGGAATGGAATGGAATCTAATGGAATGGAATGGAATGGAATCGAATCGAATGGAATCGAATGGAATGCAATGGAATGGAATGGAATGGAATGGAATGGAATGGAATGG
Source organism: Gorilla gorilla gorilla (assembly GCF_029281585.2). Lineage (NCBI taxonomy): Eukaryota > Metazoa > Chordata > Mammalia > Primates > Hominidae > Gorilla > Gorilla gorilla. Next base: position 2,181,768 of record NC_073237.2, on the reverse strand, counting down.
AATGGAATGAAATGGAATGGAATGGAATGGAATGGAATGGAATGGAATGGAATGGAATGGAATGGAATGGAATGGAATGGAATGGAATGGAATGGAATGGAATGGAATGGAATAGAATGGAATCAACCCGAGTAGAATGGAATGGAATGGAATGGAATGGAATGGAATGGAATGGAATGGAATGGAATGGAATCAATCCGAGTAGAATGGAATGGAATGGAATTCAATGTAACCGAAAGGAATTGAATCAACCCATGTGGAACGGAACGGGATGGGACGGGACGGGACGGGATGGGACGGGTCGGGATGGGACGGAATGGAACGGAACGGAATGGCATGGAATCAACACGAGTAGAATGGAATGGAATGGAATGGAATGGAAGGGAAAGGAATAGAATAGAATAGAATGGAATTGAACCAACCCGCGTGGAACGGAATGGAACGTAACGGAAACGAGCGGAACGGAATGGAAAGGAATCAACCCGAGTAAAACGGCACGGGACGGGACTGGACGGGACGGGACGGGACGGAACGGAACGGAACCAAACTCAATGGAATCAACCCGAGTAGAACGGAATGGAGTAAATGGAAAGGAATGGAACGGAATGGAATGGAATGGAATGGAATGGAATGGAATGGAATAGAATAGAATGGAATGGAATGGAATGGAAATCAACCCGAGTAGAACGGAATGGAATGGAATGGAATGGAATGGAATGGAATGGAATCAAATGGAATCGAATGGAATGGAGTGGAATGGAATGGAATGGAATGGAATGGAATCAACCCGAGTAGAACGGAATGGAATGGAATGGAATGGAATGGAATGGAATGGAATGGAATGGAATGGAATGGAATGGAATGGAATAGAATGGATTGGAATGGAATAGAATGGAATCAACCCGAGTAGAATGGAATGGATTGGAATGGAAAGGAATGGAATGGAAAGAAATGGAATGGAATGGAATGGAATGGAATGGAATGGAATGGAATCAATCCGAGTAGAATGGAATGGAGTGGAATTCAATGTAACCGAAAGGAATTGAATCAACCCATGTGGAACGGAACGGGATGGGACGGGACGGGACGGGATGGGACGGGTCGGGATGGGACGGAATGGAACGGAACGGAATGGCATAGAATCAACCCGAGTAGAATGGAATGGAGTGGAATGGAATGGAAAGGATTAGAATGGAATGGAATGGAATGGAATGGAATGGAATAGAATGGAATCAACTCGAGTAGAATGGAATGGATTGGAATGGAAAGGAATGGAATGGAATGGAATGGAATGGAATGGAATGGAATGGAATGGAATGGAATGGAATCAATCCGAGTAGAATGGAATGGAATGGAATTCAATGTAACCGAAAGGAATTGAATCAACCCATGTGGAACGGAACGGGATGGGACAGGACGGGACGGGATGGGACGGGTCGGGATGGGACGGAATGGAACGGAACGGAATGGCATGGAATCAACCCGAGTAGAATGGAATGGAATGGAATGGAATGGAATGGAAAGGAATAGAATAGAATAGAATGCAATTGAACCAACCCGCGTGGAACGGAATGGAACATAACGGAAACGAGCGGAACGGAATGGAAAGGAATCAACCCGAGTAAAACAGCACGGGACGGGACGGGACGGGACGGGACGGAACGGAACGGAACCAAACTCAATGGAATCAACCCGAGTAGAACGGAATGGACTAAATGGAAAGGAATGGAATGGAATGGAATGGAATGGAAAGGAATGGAATGGAATGGAATGGAATGGAATGGAATAGAATGGAATCAACCCGAGTAGAATGGAATGGATTGGAATGGAAAGGAATGGAATGGAATGGAATGGAATGGAATGGAATGGAATGGAATGGAATGGAAATCAACCCGAGTAGAACGGAATGTAATGGAATGGAATGGAATGGAATGGAATGGAATGGAATGGAATGGAATGGAATGGAATGGAATGAGCCCGAGTGGAATGGAATGGAATGGAACGGAATGGAATGGAATGGAATGGAATGATCAACCCGAGTGGAATGGAATGGAATGGAATGGAATGGAATGGAATGGAATGGAATGGAATGGAATGGAGTGGAATCAACCCGAGTAGAACGGAATGGAATGGAATGGAATGGAATGGAATGGAATGGAATGGAATGGAATGGAATGGAATGGAATGGAATGGAATGGAATGGAATAAAATGAAATGGAATGGAATGGAATCGAATGGAATAGAATGGAATCGAATGGAATGGAATGGAATAGAATGGAATGGAATGGAATGGAATGGAGTGGAATCAACCCGAGTAGAACAGAATGGAATGGAATGGAATGGAATGGAATGGAATGGAATGGAATGGAATGGAATGGAATCGAATCGAATCGAATCGAATGGAACGCAATGGAATGGAATGGAATGGAATGGAATGGAATGGAATGGAATGGAATGGAATGGAATGGAATGGAATGGAATCAATCCGAGTAGAATGGAATGGAATGGAATTCAATGTAACCGAAAGGAATTGAATCAACCCATGTGGAACGGAACGGGATGGGACGGGACGGGACGGGATGGGACGGGTCGGGATGGGACGGAATGGAACGGAACGGAATGGCATGGAATCAACCCGAGTAGAATGGAATGGAATGGAATGGAATGGAAGGGAAAGGAATAGAATAGAATAGAATGGAATTGAACCAACCCGCGTGGAACGGAATGGAACGTAACGGAAACGAGCGGAACGGAATGGAAAGGAATCAACCCGAGTAAAACGGGACGGGAAGGGACGGGACGGGACGGGACGGGACGGGACGGGACGGGACGTGTCGGGACGGAACGGAACGGAACGGAACTCAATGGATTCAAGCCGAGTAGAACGGAATGGAATGGAATGGAATGGAATGGAATGGAATGGAATGGAATGGAAATCAACCCGAGTAGAACGGAATGGAATGCAATGGAATGGAATGGAATGGAATGGAATGGAACGGAATGGAATGGAATGGAATGGAATGGAATGGAATGAGCCAGAGTGGAGTAGAATGGAATGGAATGGAATGGAATGGAATGGAATGGAATGATCAACCCGAGTGGAATGGAATGGAATGGAATGGAATGGAATGGAATGGAATGGAATGGAGTGGAATCAACCCGAGTAGAACGGAATGGAATGGAACGGAATGGAATGGAATGGAATGGAATGGAATGGAATGGAATGGAATGGAATTCAATGGAATTCAATGGAATAGAATGGAATGGAATGGAATGGAATAAAATGAAATGGAATGGAATGGAATCGAATGGAATAGAATGGAATCCAATGGAATGGAATGGAATAGAATGGAATGGAATGGAATGGAATGGAATGGAATGGAGTGGAATCAACCCGAGTAGAACAGAATGGAATGGAATGGAATGGAATGGAATGGAATGGAATGGAATGGAATGGAATGGAATGGAATGGAATGGAATCGAATGGAATGGAATCGAATGGAATGGAATCAACCCAAGTAGAATGGAATGGATTGGAATGGAATGGAATGGAATGGAATGGAATCGAATCGAATGGAACGCAATGGAATGGAATGGAATGGAATGGAATGGAATGGAATGGAATGGAATGGAATGGAATCAATCCGAGTAGAATGGAATGGAATGGAATTCAATGTAACCGAAAGGAATTGAATCAACCCATGTGGAACGGAACGGGATGGGACGGGACGGGACGGGATGGGACGAGTCGGGATGGGACGGAATGGAACGGAACGGAATGGCATGGAATCAACCCGAGTAGAGTGGAATGGAATGGAGTGGAATGGAAGGGAAAGGAATAGAATAGAATAGAATGGAATTGAACCAACCCGCGTGGAACGGAATGGAACGTAAAGGAAACGAGCGGAACGGAATGGAAAGGAATCAAACCGAGTAAAACGGCACGGGACGGGACGGGACGGGACGGGACGGGATGGGACGTGTCGGGACGGAACGGAACGGAACGGAACTCAATGGATTCAAGCCGAGTAGAACGGAATGGAATGGAATGGAATGGAATGGAATGGAATGGAATGGAATGGAATGGAATGGAATGGAATGGAATGGAATGGAAATCAACCTGAGTAGAACGGAATGGAATGGAATGGAATGGAATGGAATGGAATGGAATGAACCCGAGTGGAAGGGAATGGAATGGAATGGAATGGAATGGAATGATGAACCCGAGTAGAATGGAATGGTTTGGAATGAAATGGAATGGAATGGAATGGAATGGAATCGAATGGAATGGAGTGGAATGGAATGGAATGGAATGGAATGGAATGGAATGGAATGGAATGGAATGGAATGGAATGGAATGGAATGGAATGGAATCAACCCGAGTAGAATGGAATGGAATGGAATGGAATGGAATGGAATGGAATGGAATGGAATGGAATGGAATGGAATGGAATCGAACGGAATCGAATGGAATGGAATGGAATATAATGGAATGTAATGGAATGGAATGGAATGGAATGGAGTCAACCCGAGTAGAATGGAATGGATTGGAATGGAATGGAATGGAAAGTAGTGGAATGGAATGGAATGGAAAGGAATGGAATGGAATGGAATGGAATCAACCCGAGTAGAACTAAAAGGAATGGAAAGGAATGGAATGGAATGCAATAGAATGGAATGGAATGGAATTCAATGGAGTAGAATGGAATGGAATAGAATGGAATGGAATGGAATGGAATGGAATGGAATGGAATGGAATGGAATGGAATGGAATGGAATGGAATGCAATGGAATGGAATGGAATGGAATAGAATGGAATCAACCCGACTAGAACCGAATGGAATGGAATGGAATGGAATGGAATGGAATGGAATGGAATGGAATGGAATGGAACCGAATGGAATGGAATGGAATGGAATGGAATGGAATGGAATGGAATGGAATGGAATGGAATGGAATCCACCCGAGTAGAATGGAATAGATTGGAATGGAATGGAATGGAATGGAATGGAATCGAGTGGAATGGAATGGAATGGAATGGAATGGAATGGAATGGAATGGAATCAACCCGAGTAGAATGGAATGGATTGGAATTGAATGGAATGGAATGGAATCGAATGGAATGGAATGGAAAGGAATGGAATGGAATGGAATGGAATGAAATGGAATGGAATGGAATCAACCCGAGTAGAATGGAATGCAATTGAATGGAATGGAATGGGATGGAATGGAATCGAATGATATCGAATGGAATCGAATGGAATGGAATGGAATAGAATGGAATCAACCCGAGTGGAACGGAATGGAATGGAATGGAATAGAATGGAATGGAATGGAATGGAATGGAATGGAATGGAATGGAATGGAATGGAATCGAATGGAATCGAATGGAATGCAATGGAATGGAATGGAATGGAATGGAATGGAATGGAATGGAATGGAATGGAATGGAATGGAATGGAATGGAATGGAATCAACCCCAATAGAACGGAATGGAATGGAGTGGAATGGAATGGAATGGAATGGAATGGAATGGTATAGAATGGAATGGAATGGAATGGAATGGAATGGAATGGAATGGAATGGAATCGAATGGAATCGAATGGAATCGAATGGAATCGAATGGAATGGAATGGATTAGAATGGAATCAACCCGAGTAGAACGGAATGGAATGGAATGGAATGGAATGGAATGGAATGGAATGGAATGGAATGGAATGGAATGGAATCAACACGAGTAGAATGGAGTGGATTGGAATGGAATGGAATGGAATGGAATGGAATGGAATGGAATGCAATGGAATGGAATCGAATGGAATAGAATGGAATAGATTGGAATGGAATGGAATGGAATGGAATGGAATGGAATGGAATGGAATGGAATGGAAAGGAATGGAATGGAATGGAATCGAATGGAATCGAATGGAATGGAATCGAATGGAATGGAATGGAATGGAATGGAATGGAATGGAATGGAATGGAATGGAATGGAATCAACCCGAGTAGAATGGAATGGATTGGAATGGAATGGAATGGAATTGAATGGAATCGAATGGAATCGAATGGAATCGAATGGAATAGAATGGAATAGATTGGAATGGAATGGAATGGAATGGAATGGAATGGAATGGAATGGAATGGAATGGAATGGAATGGAATGGAATGGAATGGAGTGGAATCAACCCGAGTAGAACGGAATGGAATGGAAAGGAATGGAATGGAATGGAATGGAATGGAATGGAATGGAATGGAATGGAATTCAATGGAATGGAATGGGATGGAATGGAATGGAATGGAACGGAATGGAATGGAATGGAATCGAATGGAATCAAATGGAGTCGAATGCAATGGAATGGAATGGAATCAACCCGTGTAGAATGGAATGGATTGGAATGGAATGGAATGGAATGGAATGGAGTGGAATGGAATGGAATGGAATGGAATGGAAAGGAATGGAATGGAATCAACCCGAGTAGAACGGAATGGAAAGGAATGGAATGGAATGGAATGGAATGGAATGGAATGGAATGGAATGGAATCGAAAGGAATCGAATGGAATAGAATGGAATATAATGGAATGGAAAGGAATGGAATGGAATGGAGACAACCCGAGTAGAATGGAATGGATTGGAATGGAATGGAATGGAAAGTAATGGAATGGAATGGAATGGAATGGAATGGAATGGAATGGAATGGAATGGAATCTAATCAACCCAAGTAGAACTAAATGGAATGGAAAGGAATGGAATGGAATGGAATAGAATGGAATGGAATGGAATGGAATCAAATGGAATCGTATGGAATGGAATGGAATGGAATGGAATGCAATAGAATGGAATCAACCCGACAAGAGCGGAATGGAATGGAATGGAATGGAATGGAATGGAATGGAATGGAATGGAATTGAATGGAATGGTATGGAATGGAATGGAATGGAATGGAGTGGAATCAACCCGAGTAGAACGGAATGGAATGGAATGGAATGGAATGGAATGGAATGGAATGGAATGGAATGGAATGGAATGGAATGGAATGGAATGGAATTTAATGGAATGGAATGGAATCGAAAGGAATAGAAAGGAATGGAATGGAATGGAATGGAATGGAATGGAATGGAATGGAATGAAATGGAATCAACCCGAGTAGAATGGAATGGATTGGAATGGAATGGAATGGAATGGAATGGAATGGAATTGAATGGAATGGAATCGAATGGAATGGAATGGAATGGAATGGAATGGAATGGAATGGAATGGAATCGAACGGAATCGAATGGAATGGAATGGAATAAAATGGAATGGAATGGAATGGAATGGAATGGAATGGAATGGAACGGAATGGAATGGAGTCACCCCGAGTAAAATGGAATGGATTGGAATGGAATGGAATGGAAAGTAATGGAATGGAACGGAATGGAATGGAATAGAGTGGAATGGAATGGAATGGAATGGAATTGAATGGAATGGAATCAACACGAGTAGACCTAAATGGAATGGAAAGGAATGGAATGGAATGGAATAGAATGGAATGGAATGGAATTCAATGGAGTAGAATGGAATGGAATAGAATGGAATGGAATGGAATGGAATGGAATGGAATGGAATGGAATGGAATGGAATGGAATGGAATGGAATGGAATAGAATGGAATCAACCCGACTAGAACGGAATGGAATGGAATGGAATGGAATGGAATTGAATGGAATGGAATGGAATGGAATCGAATGGAGTGGAATGGAATGGAATAGAATGGAATGGAATGGAATGGAATGGAATGGAATCCACCCGAGTAGAATGGAATGGATAGGAATGGAAAGGAAAGAATTGAATGGAATCGAGTGGAATCGAATGGAATGGAATGGAATGGAATGGAATGGAATGGAATGGAATGGAATGGAATGGAATGGAATGGAATCAACCCGAGTAGAATGGAATGGATTGGAATGGAATGGAATGGAATGGAATGGAATGGAATGGAATGGAATGGAGTCAACCCGAGTAGAATGGAATGGATTGGAATGGAATGGAATGGAATGGAATGGAATCGAATGGAATCGAATGGACTGGAGTGGAATGGAATGGAATGGAATGGAATGGAATGGAATGGAATGGAATGCAATGAACCCGAGTAGAACGGAATGGAATGAAATGGAATGGAATGGAATGGAATGGAATGGAATGGAATGGAATGGAATGGAATGGAATTCAATGGAATAGAATGGAATGGAATCGAATGGAATCGAATGGAGACGAATGGAATGGAATGGAATGGAATGGAATGGAATGGAATGGAATGGAATCAATCAGAGTAGAATAGAATGTATTGGAATGGAATGGATTGGAATGGAATGAAATGGAATGGAATGGAATGGAATGGAATGGAATGGAATGGAATGGAATGGAGTCAATCAGAGTAGAACGGAATGGAATGGAATGGAATGGAATGGAATGGAATGGAATGGAATGGAATGGAATGGAATGGAATGGAATTCAATGGAATAGAATGGCATGGAAGGGAATAGAATGGAATGGAATGGAATCGAATGGAATCGAATGGAATCGAACGGAATGGAATGGAATAGAATGGAATCAACCCGAGTAGAACGGAATGGAATGGAATGGAATGGAATGGAATGGAATCGAATGGAATGGAATGGAATGCAATGGAATGGAATGGAATGGAATGGAATGGAATGGAATGAAACAGAATGGAATGGAATGGAATGGAATGGAATGGAATTCAATGGAATAGAATGGAATGGAAGGGAATGGAATGGAATGGAATGGAATCGAATGGAATCGAATGGAATCGAACGGAATGGAATGGAATAGAATGGAATCAACCCGAGTAGAACGGAATGGAATGGAATGGAATGGAATGGAATGGAATGGAATGGAATGGAATGGAATGGAATTCAATGGAACAGAATGGAATGGAATCGAATGGAATCGAATGGAGACGAATGGAATGGAATGGAATGGAATGGAATGGAATGGAATGGAATCAACCAGAGTAGAATGGAATGGAATGGAATGGAATGGAATGGAATGGAATGGAATGGAATGGAATGGAATGGAATGGAATGGAATGGAGTCAATCAGAGTAGAACGGAATGGAATGGAATGGAATGGAATGGAATGGAATGGAATTCAATGGAATAGAATGGAATGGAAGGGAATGAAATGGAATGGAATGGAATCGAATGGAATCGAATGGAATCGAATGGAATGGAATGGAAAAGAATGGAATCAACCCGAGTAGAACGGAATGCAATGGAATGGAATGGAATGGAATGGAGTCGAATGGAATGGAATGGAATGGAATGGAATGGAATGGAATGGAATGGAATTCAATGGAATAGAATGGAATGGAATGGAATGGAATAAAATGAAATGGAATGGAATGGAATCGAATGTAATAGAATGGAATGGAATGGAATGGAATGGAATAGAATGGAATGGAATGGAATGGAATGGAGTGGAATCAACCCGAGTAGAACAGAATGGAATGGAATGGAATGGAATGGAATGGAATGGAATGGAATGGAATGGAATGGAATGGAATCGAATGGAATCGAATGGAATGGAATGGAATGGAATGGAATCATCCCAAGTAGAATGGAATGGATTGGAATGGAATGGAATGGAATGGAATGGAATCGAATCGAATGGAACGCAATGGAATGGAATGGAATGGAATGGAATGGAGTGGAATGGAATGGAATGGAATCAACCCGAGTAGAATAGAATGGATTGGAATGGACTGGAATGGAATGGAATGGAATGCAATCAATCCGAGTAGAATGGAATGGAATGGAATGGAATGGAATTCAATGTAATAGAATGGAATTGAATCAACCCGCGTGTAACGGAATGGAACGGAACGGAAAGGAACGGAACGGAATGGAACGGAATCAACCCGATCAGAACGGAACGGAATGGGACGGGACGGGACGGGACGGGACGCGTCGGGATGGGACGGAATGGAACGGAACGGAACGGCATGGAATCAACCCGAGTAGAATGGAATGGAATGGAATGGAATGGAATGGAATGGAATGGAATGGAATAGAATAGAATGGAATTGAATCAACCCGCGTGGAACTGAATGGAACGGAACGGAAAGGAACGGAACGGAGTGGAATGGAATCAAACCGAGTACAACGGCACGGGACGGGACGGGACGTGATGGGACGGGACGGGACGGGACGGGACGGGACGGGACGTGTCGGGACGGAACGGAACGGAACGGAACTCAATGGATTCAAGCCGAGTAGAACGGAATGGAATAGAATGGAATGGAATGGAATGGAATGGAATCGAATGGAATGCAATGGAATGGAATGGAATGGAATGGAATGGAATGGAATGGAATGAAATCAACCCGAATAGAACGGAATGGAATGGAGTGGAATGGAATGGAATGGAATGGAATGGAATGGAATGGAATGGAATGGAATGGAATGGAATGGAATATAATGGAATGGAAAGAACCCGAGTGGAATCGAAAGGAATGGAATGGAATGGAATGATGAACCCGAGTAGAATGGAATGGTTTGGAATGAAATGGAATGGAATGGAATGGAATGGAATGGAATGGAATGGAATGGAATGGAATGGAATGGAATGGAATCAACCCGAGTAGAACGGAATGGGTTGGAATGGAAAGGAGTGGAATGGAATGGAATGGAATGGAATGGAATGGAATGGAATGGAATGGAGTGGAATCAACCCGAGTAGAACGGAATGGAATGGAATGGAATGGAATGGAATGGAATGGAATGGAATGGAATAGAAAGGAATGGAATGGAATGGAATGGAATGGAATGGAATGGAATGGAATGGAATCAACCCGAGTAGAATGGAATGGATTGGAATGGATTGGAATGGAATGGAATGGAATGGAATGGAATGGAATGGAATGGAATGGAAAGGAATCGAATGGAATGGAATGGAATGGAATGGAATGGAATGGAATGGAATGGAAAGGAATGGAATGGAATGGATTGGAATGGAATGGAATGGAATCGAACGGAATCGAATGGAATAGAATGGAATATAATGGAATGGAATAGAATGGAATGGAATGGAGTCAACCCGAGTAGAATGTAATGGATTGGAATGGAATGGAATGGAAAGTAATGGAATGGAATGGAATGGAATGGAATGGAATGGAATGGAATGGAATGGAATGGAATGGAAAGGAATGGAATGGAATGGAATGGAATCAACCCGAGTAGAACTAAATGGAATGGAAAGGAATGGAATGGAATGGAATTCAATGGAATGGAATGGAATTCAATGGAGTAGAATGGAATGGAATAGAATGGAATGGAATGGAATGGAATGGAATGGAATCGAATGGAATGGAATGGAATGGAATGGAATGGAATAGAATGGAATCAACCCGACTAGAACGGAATGGAATGGAATGGAATGGAATGGAATGGAATGGAATGGAATGGAATGGAATGGAATGGAATGGAGTGGAATCAACCCGAGTAGAACGGAATGGAATGGAATGGAATGGAATGGAATGGAATGGAATGGAATGGAATGGAATGGAATGGAATGGAATTTAATGGAATGGAATGGAATCGAAAGGAATGGAATGGAATGGAATGGAATGGAATGGAATGGAATGGAATGGAATCAACCCGAGTAGAATGGAATGGATTGGAATGGAATGGAATGGAATGGAATGGAATGGAATGGAATCGAATGGAATGGAATGGAATCGAATGGAATGGAACGGAATGGAATGGAATGGAATGGAATGGAATCGAACGGAATCGAATGGAATGGATTGGAATATAATGGAATGGAATGGAATGGAATGGAATGGAATGGAATGGAGTCAACCCGAGTAGAATGGAATGGATTGGAATGGAATGGAATGGAAAGTAATGGAATGGAATGGAATGGAATGGAATGGAATGGAATGGAATGGAATGGAATGGAATGGAATGGAATGGAATGGAATCAACCCGAGTAGAACTAAATGGAATGGACAGGAATGGAATGGAATGGAATAGAATGGAATGGAAGGGAATTCAATGGAGTAGAATGGAATGGAATAGAATGGAATGGAATGGAATGGAATGGAATGGAATGGAATGGAATGGAATGGAATGGAATCCACCCAAGTAGAATGGAATGGATTGGAATGGAATGGAAAGAATGGAATTTAATCGAGTGGAATCGAATGGAATGGAATGGAATGGAATGGAATGGAATGGAATGGAATGGAATGGAATCAACAAGACTAGAATGGAATGGATAGGAATGGAATGGAATGGAATGGAATCGAATGGAATCGAATGGAATGGAATGGAATGGAATGGAATGAAATGGAATGGAATGGAATCAACCCGAGTAGAACGGAATGGAATGGAATGGAATGGAATGGGATGGAATGGAATCGAATGATATCGAATGGAATCGAATGGAATGGAATCGAATGGAATCGAATGGAATGCAATGGAATGGAATGGAATGGAATGGAATGGAATGGAATGGAATGGAATGGAATGGAATGGAATGGAATCAACCCGAATAGAATGGAATTGATTGGAATGGAATGGATTGGAATGGAATGGAATCGAACGGAATCGAATGGAATGGAGTGGAATGGAATGGAATGGAATGGAATGGAATGGAATGGAATGGAATGGAATCAACCCGAGTAGAACGGAATGGAATGGAATGGAATGGAATAGAATGGAATGGAATGGAATGGAATGGAATTCAATGGAATAGAATGGAATGGAATCGAATGGAATCGAATGGAGACAAATGGAGTGGAATGGAATGGAATGGAATGGAATGGAATCAACCAGAGTAGAATGGAATGTATTGGAATGGAATGGAATGGAATGGAATGGAATGGAATGGAATCGAATGGAATGGAATGGAAAGGAATGGAATGGAATGGAATGGAGTCAATCAGGGTAGAACGGAATGGAATGGAATGGAATGGAATGGAATGGAATGGAATTCAATGGAATAGAATGGAATGGAAGGGAATGGAATGGAATGGAATGGAATCGAATGGAATCGAATGGAATCGAACGGAATGGAATGGAATAGAATGGAATAAACCCGAGTAGAACGGAATGGAATGGAATGGAATGGAATGGAATGGAATGGAATGGATTCGAATGGAATGGAATGGAATCGAATGGAATGGAATGGAATGGAATGAAATGGAATGGAATGAAACTGAATGGAATGGAATGGAATGGAATGGAATGGAATGGAATGGAATGGAATGGAATGGAATCAACCCGAGTAGAATGGAATGGATTGGAATGGAATGGAATGGAATGGAATGGAATGGAATGGAATGGAATGGAATGGAATCAATCCGAGTAGAATGGAATGGAATGGAATTCAATGTAACCGAAAGGAATTGAATCAACCCATGTGGAATGGAACGGGATGGGACGGGACGGGACGGGATGGGACGGGTCGGGATGGAACGGAATGGAACGGAATGTAACGGCATGGAATCAACCCGAGTAGAATGGAATGGAATGGAAAGGAATAGAATAGAATAGAATGGAATTGAACCAACCCGCGTGGAACGGAATGGAACGGAATGGAAACGAGCGGAACGGAATGCAAAGGAATCAACCCGAGTAAAACGGAACGGGACGGGACGGGACGGGACGGGACGGAACGGAACGGAACCAAACTCAATGGAATCAACCCGAGTAGAACGGAATGGAATAAATGGAAAGGAATGGAATGGAATGGAATGGAATGGAATGGAATGGAATGGAATGGAATGGAATGGAGTGGAATGGAATGGAATGGAATGGAATGGAAATCAACCCGAGTAGAACGGAATGGAATGGAATGGAATGGAATGGAATGGAATGGAATGGAATGGAATGGAATGGAATGAGCCCGAGTGGAATGGAATGGAATGGAATGGAATGGAATGGAATGGAATGGAATGGAATGGAATGATCAACCCGAGTGGAATGGAATGGAATGGAATGGAATGGAATGGAATGGAATGGAATGGAATGCAGTGGAATCAACCCGAGGAGAACGGAATGGAATGGAATGGAATGGAATGGAATGGAATGGAATGGAATGGAATGGAATGGAATTCATTGGAATAGAATGGAATGGAATGGAATGGAATAAAATGAAATGGAATGGAATGGGATCGAATGGAATAGAATGGAATCGAATGGAATGGAATGGAATAGAATGGAATGGAAAGGAATGGAGTGGAATCAACCCGAGTAGAACAGAATGGAATGGAATGGAATGGAATGGAATGGAATGGAATGGAATCGAATGGAATGGAATGGAATGGAATGGAATGGAATGGAATGAACCCAAGTAGAATGGAATGGATTGGAATGGAATGGAATGGAATGGAATGGAATCGAATCGAATGGAACGCAATGGAATGGAATGGAATGGAATGGAATGGAATGGAATGGAATGGAATCAACCCGAGTGGAATGGAATGGATTGGAATGGACTGGAATGGAATGGAATGGAATGCAATCAATCCGAGTAGAATGGAATGGAATGAAATGGAATGGAATTCAATGTAATAGAATGGAATTGAATCAACCCGCGTGTAACGGAATGGAATGGAACGGAAAGGAACGGAACGGAATGGAACGGAATCAACCCGATCAGAACGGAACGGAATGGGACGGGGAGGGACGGGACGGGACGCGTCGGGATGGGACAGAATGGAACGGAACGGAACGGCATGGAATCAACCCGAGTAAAATGGAATGGAATGTAATGGAATGGAATGGAATGGAATGGAATGGAATGGAATGGAATAGAATAGAATGGAATTGAATCAACCCGCGTGGAACTGAATGGAACGGAACGGAAAGGAACGGAACGGAGTGGAATGGAATCAACCCGAGTACAACGGCACGGGACGGGACGGGACGGGACGGGACGGGATGGGACGTGTCGGGACGGAACGGAACGGAACGGAACTCAATGGATTCAAGCCGAGTAGAACGGAATGGAATAGAATGGAATGGAATGGAATGGAATGGAATGGAATGGAATGGAATGGAATGGAATGGAATGGAATGGAAATCAACCTGAGTAGAACGGAATGGAATGGAATGGAATGGAATGGAATGGAATGGAATGGAATGGAATGGAATGAACCTGAGTGGAATGGAATGGAATGGAATGGAATGGAATGGAATGGAATGATGAACCCGAGTAGAATGGAACGGTTTGGAATGAAATGGAATGGAATGGAATGGAATGGAATGGAATGGAATGGAATGGAATGGAATGGAATGGAATGGAATGGAATGGAATGGAATGGAATGGAATGGAATGGAGTGGAGTGGAATGGAATGGAATGGAATGGAATCAACCCGACTAGAACGGAATGGGTTGGAATGGAAAGGAATGGAATGGAATGGAATGGAATGGAATGGAATGGAATGGAATGGAATGGAGTGGAATCAACCCGAGTAGAACGGAATGGAATGGAATGGAATGGAATGGAATGGAATGGAACGGAATGGAATGGAATGGAATAGAAAGGAATGGAATGGAATGGAATGGAATGGAATGGAATGGATTGGAATGGAATGGAATGGAATGGAATGGAATCGAACGGAATCGAATGGAATAGAATGGAATATAATGAAATGGAATGGAATGGAATGGAATGGAATGGAGTCAACCCGAGTAGAATGGAATGGATTGGAATGGAATGGAATGGAAAGTAATGGAATGGAATGGAATGGAATGGAATGGAATGGAATGGAATGGAATGGAATGCAATGGAATGGAATGGAATCAACCCGACTAGAACGGAATGGAATGGAATGGAATGGAATGGAATGGAATGGAATGGAATGGAATGGAATCAACCCGAGTAGAACTAAATGGATTGGAAAGGAATGGAATGGAATGGAATTGAATGGAATGGAATGGAATTCAATGGAGTAGAATGGAATGGAATAGAATGGAATGGAATGGAATGGAATGGAATGGAATGGAATGGAATGGAATGGAATGGAATGGATTGGAATGGAATGGAATGGAATGCAATGGAATGGAATGGAATCAACCCGACTAGAACGGAATGGAATGGAATGGAATGGAATGGAATGGAATGGAATGGAATGGAATGGAATGGAATGGAATGGAATGGAATCCACCCGAGTAGAATGGAATGGATTGGAATGGAATGGAAAGGAATGGAATGGAATCGAGTGGAATCGAATGGAATGGAATGGAATGGAATGGAATGGAATGGAATGGAATGGAATGGAATGGAATGGAATCAACCTGAGTAGAATGCAATGGATTGGAATGGAATGGAATGGAATGGAATCGAATGGAATCGAAAGAAATGGAATGGAATGGAATGGAATGGAATGAAATGGAATGGAATCAACCCGAGAAGAACGGAATGGAATGGAATGGAACGGAATGGGATGGAATGGAATCGAATGATATCGAATGGAATCGAATGGAATGGAATGGAATAGAATGGAATCAACCCGAGTGGAACGGAACGGAATGGAATGGAATGGAATGGAATGGAATGGAATGGAATGGAATGGAATGGAATGGAATGGAATGGAATGGAATCGAATTGCATCGAATGGAATGCAATGGAATGGAATGGAATGGAATGGAATGGAATGGAATGGAATGGAATGGAATGGATCAACCCGAGTAGAATGGAATGGATTGGAATGGAATGGAATGGAGTGGAATGGAATCGAATGGAATCGAATGGAATGGAGTGGAATGGAATGGAATGGAATGGAATTGAATGGAATGTAATGGAATCAACCCGAGTAGAACGGAATGGAATGGAATGGAATGGAATGGAATGGAATGGAATGGAATGGAATGGAATGGAATGGAATGGAATCAACCCGAGTAGAATTAAATGGAATGGAAAGGAATGGAATGGAATGGAATTGAATGGAATGGAATGGAATTCAATGGAGTAGAATGGAATGGAATAGAATGGAAAGGAGTGGAATGGAATGGAATGGAATGGAATGGAATGGAATGGAATGGAATGGAATGGAATAGAATGGAATCAACCCGACTAGAACGGAATGGAATGGAATGGAATGGAATGGAATGGAATCGAATGGAATCGAATGGAATGGAATGGAATGGAATGGAATGGAATGGAATGGAATGGAATGGAATCGAATGGAATGGAATGGAATGGAATGGAATGGAATGGAATGGAATGGAATGGAATGGAATGGAATGGAATGGAATGGAAAGGAATCCACCCGAGTAGAATGGAATGGATTGGAATGGAATGGAAAGGAATGGAATGGAATCGAGTGGAATCGAATGGAATGGAATGGAATGGAATGGAATGGAATGGAATGGAATGGAATGGAATGGATGGAATGGAATCAACCTGAGTAGAATGGAATGGATTGGAATGGAATGGAATGAAATGGAATCGAATGGAATCGAAAGAAATGGAATGGAATGGAATGGAATGAAATGGAATGGATTGGAATCAACCCGAGTAGAACGGAATGGAATGGAATGGAATGGAATGGGATGGAATGGAATCGAATGATATCGAATGGAATCGAATGGAATGGAATGGAATAGAATGGAATGAACCCGAGTGGAACGGATTGGAATGGAATGGAATGGAATGGAATGGAATGGAATGGAATGGAATGGAATCGAATCGAATGGAATCGAATGGAATGCAATGGAATGGAATGGAATGGAATGGAATGGAATGGAATGGAATGGAATGCAACGGAATGGAATGGAATCAACACGAGTAGAATGGAATGGATGGAATGGAATGGAATGGAATGGAATGGAATGGAATCGAATGGAATCGAATGGAATGGAGTGCAATGGAATGGAATGGAATGGAATGGAATGGAATGGAATCAACCCGAGTAGAACGGAATGGAATGGAATGGAATGGAATGGAATGGAATGGAATGGAATGGAATGGAATGGAATCGAATGGAATGGAATGGAATCGAATGGAATGGAATGGAATGGAATGGAATGGAATGGAATGGAATCGAACGGAATCGAATGGAATAGAATGGAATATAATGGAATGGAATGGAATGGAATGGAATGGAATGGAATGGAATGGAGTCAACCCGAGTAGAATGGAATGGATTGGAATGGAATGGAATGGAAAGTAATGGAATGGAATGGAATGGAATGGAATGGAATGGAATGGAATGGAATTCAAAGGAGTAGAATGGAATGGAATAGAATGGAAAGGAGTGGAATGGAATGGAATGGAATGGAATGGAATGGAATGGAATGGAATGGAATGGAATGGAATGGAATGGAATAGAATGGAATCAACCCGACTAGAACGGAATGGAATGGAATGGACTGGAATGGAATGGAATCGAATGGAATCGAATGGAATGGAATGGAATGGAATGGAATGGAATGGAATGGAATGGAATGGAATGGAATGGAATCCACCCGAGTAGAATGGAATGGATTGGAATGGAATGGAAAGGAATGGAATGGAATCGAGAGGAATGGAATGGAATGGAATGGAATGGAATGGAATGGAATGGAATGGAATGGAATGGAATGCAATGGAATGGAATCAACCCGAGTAGAATGGAATGGATTGGAATGGAATGGAATGGAATGGAATCGAATGGAATCGAAAGAAATGGACTGGAATGGAATGGAATGAAATGGAATGGAATGGAAACAACCCGAGTAGAACGGAATGGAATGGAATGGAATGGAATGGAATGGAATGGAATGGAATCGAATGATATCGAATGCAATCGAATGGAACGGAATGGAATAGAATGGAATCAACCCGAGTGGAACGGAATGGAATGGAATGGAATGGAATGGAATGGAATGGAATGGAATGGAATGGAATGGAATGGAATGGAATGGAATAGAATGGAATCGAATGGAATCGAATGGAATGCAATGGAATGGAATGGAATGGAATGGAATGGAATGGAATGGAATGGAATGGAATGGAATCAACCCGAGTTGAATGGAATGGATTGGAATGGAATGGAATGGAATGGAATGGAATCAAATGGAATCGAATGGAATGGAATGGAATGGAATGGAATGGAATGGAATGGAATGGAATGGAATGGAATGGAATGGAAAGGAATGGAATGGAATGGAATCAACCCGAGTAGAACGGAATGGAATGGAATGGAATGGAATGGAATGGAATGGAATGGAATGGAATGGAATGGAATGGAATGGAATTCAATGGAATAGAATGGAATGGAATCGAATGGAATCGAATGGAGACGAATGGAATGGAATGGAATGGAATGGAATGGAATCCACCCGAGTAGAATGGAATGGATTGGAATGGAATGGAAAGGAATGGAATGGAATCGAGTGGAATCGAATGGAATGGAATGGAATGGAATGGAATGGAATGGAATGGAATGGAATGGAATCAACCTGAGTAGAATGGAATGGATTGGAATGGAATGGAATGGAATGGAATCGAATGGAATCGAAAGAAATGGAATGGAATGGAATGGAATGAAATGGAATGGAATGGAATCAACCTGAGTAGAACGGAATGGAATGGAATGGAATTGAATGGGATGGAATGGAATCGAATGATATAGAATGGAATCGAATGGAATGGAATGGAATAGAATGGAATCAACCCGAGTGTAACGGAATGGAATGGAATGGAATGGAATGGAATGGAATGGAATGGAATGGAATGGAAAGGAATGGAATGGCATCGAATGGAATGCAATAGAATGGAATGGAATGGAATGGAATGGAATGGAATGGAATGGATCAACCCGAGTAGAATGGAATGGATTGGAATGGAATGGAATGGAATGGAATGGAATCGAATGGAATCGAATGGAATGGAGTGGAATGGAATGGAATGGAATGGAATTGAATGGAATGTAATGGAATCAACCCGAGTAGAACGGAATGGAATGGAATGGAATGGAATGGAATGGAATGGAATGGAATGGAATGGAATGGAATGGAATGGAATGGAATGGAATCAACCCGAGTAGAATTAAATGGAAAGGAAAGGAATGGAATGGAATGGAATTGAATGGAATGGAATGGAATTCAATGGAGTAGAATGGAATGGAATAGAATGGAAAGGAGTGGAATGGAATGGAATGGAATGGAATGGAATGGAATGGAATGGAATGGAATGGAATGGAATAGAATGGAATCAACCCGACTAGAACGGAATGGAATGGAATGGAATGGAATGGAATGGAATGGAATCGAATGGAATCGAATGGAATGGAATGGAATGGAATGGAATGGAATGGAATGGAATGGAATGGAATCCACCCGAGAAGAATGGAATGGATTGGAATGGAATGGAAAGGAATGGAATGGAATCGAGAGGAATCGAATGGAATGGAATGGAATGGAATGGAATGCAATGGAATGGAATGGAATGGAATGGAATCAACCCGAGTAGAATGGAATGGATTGGAATGGAATGGAATGGAATGGAATCGAATGGAATCGAAAGAAATGGACTGGAATGGAATGGAATGAAATGGAATGGAATGGAAACAACCCGAGTAGAACGGAATGGAATGGAATGGAATGGAATGGAATGGAATGGAATGGAATGGAATGGAATCGAATGATATCGAATGCAATCGAATGGAATGGAATGGAATAGAATGGAATCAACCCGAGTGGAACGGAATGGAATGGAATGGAATGGAATGGAATGGAATGGAATGGAATGGAATGGAATAGAATGGAATCGAATGGAATCGAATGGAATGCAATGGAATGGAATGGAATGGAATGGAATGGAATGGAATGGAATGGAATGGAATGGAATGGAATGGAATCAACCCGAGTTGAATGGAATGGATTGGAATGGAATGGAATGGAATGGAATGGAATCAAATGGAATCGAATGGAATGGAGTGGAATGGAATGGAATGGAATGGAATGGAATGGAATGGAAAGGAATGGAATGGAATGGAATCAACACGAGTAGAACGGAATGGAATGGAATGGAATGGAATGGAATGGAATGGAATGGAATGGAATGGAATGGAATTCAATGGAATAGAATGGAATGGAATCGAATGGAATCGAATGGAGACGAATGGAATGGAATGGAATGGAATGGAATGGAATCCACCCGAGTAGAATGGAATGGATTGGAATGGAATGGAAAGGAATGGAATGGAATCGAGTGGAATCGAATGGAATGGAATGGAATGGAATGGAATGGAATGGAATGGAATGGAATGGAATGGAATCAACCTGAGTAGAATGGAATGGATTGGAATGGAATGGAATGGAATGGAATGGAATGGAATCGAATGGAATCGAAAGAAATGGAATGGAATGGAATGGAATGAAATGGAATGGAATGGAATCAACCTGAGTAGAACGGAATGGAATGGAATGGAATTGAATGGGATGGAATGGAATCGAATGATATCGAATGGAATCGAATGGAATGGAATGGAATAGAATGGAATCAACCCGAGTGGAACGGAATGGAATGGAATGGAATGGAATGGAATGGAATGGAATGGAATGGAATGGAATGGAATCGAATGGCATCGAATGGAATGCAATGGAATGGAATGGAATGGAATGGAATGGAATGGAATGGAATGGATCAACCCGAGTAGAATGGAATGGATTGGAATGGAATGGAATGGAATGGAATGGAATCGAATGGAATCGAATGGAATGGAGTGGAATGGAATGGAATGGAATGGAATTGAATGGAATGTAATGGAATCAACCCGAGTAGAACGGAATGGAATGGAATGGAATGGAATGGAATGGAATGGAATGGAATGGAATGGAATGGAATGGAATGGAATGGAATCAATCAGAGTAGAACGGAATGGAATGGAATGGAATGGAATTTAATGGAATTCAATGGAATAAAATGGAATGGAAGGGAATGGAACGGAATGGAATGGAATCGAATGGAATCAAATGGAACCGAACGGAATGGAATGGAATAGAATGGAATCAACCCGAGTAGAACGGAATGGAATGGAATGGAATGGAATGGACTGGAATGGATTGGAATGGAATGGAATGGAATGGAATGGAATGGAATGGAATGGAATGGCATGGAATAGAATGGAATCAACCCGAGTAGAATGGAATGGATTGGAATGGAAAGGAATGGAATGGAATGGAATGGAATGGAATGGAATGGAATGGAATGGAATGGAATGGAACTCAACCCGAGTAGAACGGAATGGAATGGAATGGAATGGAATGGAATGGAATGGAATGGAATGGAATGGAATGGAATGAGCCCGATTGGAATGGAAAGGAATGGAATGGAATGGAATGGAATCAAATGGAATGGAATGGAATGGAATGGAATGGAATGATCAACCCGAGTGGAATGGAATGGAATGGAATGGAATGGAATGGAATGGAATGATCAACCCGAGTTGAATGGAATGGAATGGAATGGAATGGAATGGAATGGAATGGAATGGAATGGAGTGGAATCAACCCGAGTAGAACGGAATGGAATGGAATGGAATGGAATGGAATGGAATGGAATGGAATGGAATGGAATGGAATTCAATGGAATAGAATGGAATGGAATGGAATGGAATAAAATGAAATGGAATGGAATGGAATCGAATGGAATAGAATGGAATCGAATGGAATGGAATGGAATAGAATGGAATGGAATGGAATGGAATGGAGTGGAATCAACCCGAGTAGAACAGAATGGAATGTAATGTAATGGAATGGAATGGAATGGAATGGAATGGAATCGAATGGAATGGAATCGAATGGAATGGATTGGAATGAAATGGAATCAACCCACGTAGAATGGAATGGATTGGAATGGAATGGAATGGAATGGAATGGAATGGAATCGAATCGAATGGAACGCAATGGAATGGAATAGAATGGAAAGGAATGGAATGGAATGGAATGGAATGGAATGGAATCAATCCGAGTAGAATGGAATGGAATGGAATTCAATGTAACCGAAAGGAATTGAATCAAACCATTTGGAACGGAACGGGATGGGACGGGACGGGGCGGGATGGGTCGGGTCGGGATGGGACGGAATGGAACGGAACGGAATGGCATGGAATCAACCCGAGTAGAATGGAATGGAATGGAAAGGAATAGAATAGAATAGAATGGAATTGAAACAACCCGCGTGGAACGGAATGGAGCGGAACGGAATGGCATGGAATCAACCCGAGTAGAATGGAATGGCATGGAATGGAATGGAAGGGAAAGGAATAGAATAGAATAGAATGGAATTGAACCAACCCGCGTGGAACGGAATGGAACGTAACGGAAACGAGCGGAACGGAATGGAGAGGAATCTACCCGAGTAAAACGGCACGGGACGGGACGGGACGGGACGGGACGGGACGGGACGGGACGTGTCGGGACGGAACGGAACGGAACGGAACTCAATGGATTCAAGCCGAGTAGAACGGAATGGAATAGAATGGAATGGAATGGAATGGAATGGAATGGAATGGAATGGAATGGAATGGAATGGAATGGAATGGAATGGAACGGAATGGAATGGAATGGAATGGAAATCAACCTGAGTAGAACGGAATGGAATGGAATGGAATGGAATGGAATGGAATGGAATGGAATGGAATGAACCCAAGTGGAACGGAATGGAATGGAATGGAATGGAATGATGAACCCGAGTAGAATTGAATGGTTTGGAATGAAATGGAATGGAATGGAATGGAATGGAATCGAATGGAATGGAATGGAATGGAATGCAATGGAATGGAATGGAATGGAATGGAATCAACCCGAGTAGAACGGAATGGGTTGGAATGGAAAGGAATGGAATGGAATGGAATGGAATGGAATGGAATGGAATGGAGTGGAATCAACCCGATTAGAACGGAATGGAATGGAATGGAATGGAATGGAAAGGAATGGAATGGAATGGAATCGAAAGGAATGGAATGGAATGGAATGGAATGGAATGGAATGGAATGGAATGGAATGGAAAGGAATGGAATGGAATCAACCCGAATAGAACGGAATGGAATGGAGTGGAATGGAATGGAATGGAATGGAATGGAATGGAATGGAATAGAATGGAATGGAATGGAATGGAATGGAATGGAATGGAATGGAATGGAATCGAATGGAATCGAATGGAATCGAATGGAATCGAATGGAATGGAATGGAATAGAATGGAATCAACCCGAGTAGAACGGAATGGAATGGAATGGAATGGAATGGAATGGAATGGAATGGAATGGAATGGAATGGAATGGAATGCAATGGAATGGAATGGAATCAACACGAGTAGAATGGAATGGATTGAAATGGCATGGAATGGAATGGAATGTAATGGAATGTAATGGAATAGAATGGAATCGAATGGAATGGAATGGAATGGATTGGAATGGAATGGAATGGAATGGAATGGAATGGAATGGAAAGGAATGGAATGGAATGGAATGGAATGGAATGGAATGGAATGGAATGGAATGGAATCAACCCGAGTAGAATGGAATGGATCGGAATGGAATGGAATGGAATTGAATGGAATCGAATGGAATCGAATGGAATCGAATGGAATAGAATGGAATAGATTGGAATGGAATGGAATGGAATGGAATGGAATGGAATGGAATGGAATGGAATGGAAAGGAATGGAATGGAATCAACCCGAGTAGAACGGAATGGAATGGAATGGAATGGAATGGAATGGAATGGAATGGAATGGAATGGAATCGAACGGAATCGAATGGAGTCGAATGCAATGGAATGGAATGGAATCAACACGAGTAGAATGGAATGGATTGGAATGGAATGGAATGGAATGGAATGGAATGGAATGGAATGGAATGGAAAGGAATGGAATGGAATCAACCCGAGTAGAACGGAATGGAATGGAATGGAATGGAATGGAATGGAATGGAATGGAATCGAACGGAATCCAATGGAATAGAATGGAATATAATGGAATGGAAAGGAATGGAATGGAATGGATTCAACGCGAGTAGAATGGAATGGATTGGAATGGAATGGAATTGAAAGTAATGGAATGGAATGGAATTGAATGGAATGGAATGGAATGGAATGGAATGGAATGGAATGGAATGGAATCAACCCGAGTAGAACTAAATGGAATGGAAAGGAATGGAATGGAATGGAATTGAATGGAATGGAATGGAATTCAATGGAGTAGAATGGAATGGAATAGAATGGAATGGAATGGAATGGAATCGAATGGAATGGAATGGAATGGAATGGAATGGAATGGAATGGAATGGAATAGAATGGAATCCACCCGACTAGAACGGAATGGAATGGAATGGACTTAAATGGAATGGAATGGAATGGAATGGAATGGAATGGAATCGAATGGAATGGTATGGAATGGAATGGAATGGAATGGAGTGGAATCAACCCGAGTAGAACGGAATGGAATGGAATGGAATGGAATGGAATTAAATGGAATGGAATGGAATGGAATGGAATGGAATGGAATGGAATGGAATGGAATGGAATGGAAATTAATGGAATGGAATGGAATCGAAAGGAATAGAATGGAATGGAATGGAATGGAATGGAATGGAATGGAATGGAATGGAATGGAATGGAATGGAATGGAATCAACCCGAGTAGAATGGAATGGATTGGAATGGAATGGAATGGAATGGAATGGAATGGAATCAAATGGAATCGAATGGAATGGAATGGAATGGAATGGAATGGAATGGAATGGAATGGAATGGAATGGAATAGAACGGAATCGAATGGAATGGAGTGGAATATAATGGAATGGAATGGAATGGAATGCAATGGAATGGAATGGAGTCAACCCGAGTAGAATGGAATGGATTGGATTGGAATGGAATGGAAAGTAATGGAATGGAATGGAATGGAATGGAATGGAATGGAATGGAATGGAATGGAATGGAATGGAATCAACCCGAGTAGAACTAAATGGAATGGAAAGGAATGGAATGGAATGGAATAGAATGGAATGGAATGGAATTGAATGGAGTTGAATGGAATGGAATGGAAATCAATGGAGTAGAATGGAATGGAATAGAATGGAATGGAATGGAATGGAATGGAATGGAATGGAATGGAATGGAATGGAATGGAATGGAATAGAATGGAATGGAATGGAATGGAATGGAATGGAATGGAATGGAATGGAAAGGAATGGAATCGAATGGAATCGAATGGAATCGAATGGAATCGAATGGAATGAAATGGAATAGAATGGAATCAACCCGAGTAGAACGGAATGGAATGGAATGGAATGTAATGGAAGTGAATGGAATGGAATGGAATGGAATGGAATGGAATGGAATGGAATGGAATGGAATGGAATGGAATGCAATGGAATGGAATGGAATGGAATCAACACGAGTAGAATGGAATGGATTGGAATGGAATGGAATGGAATGGAATGGAATGGAATGGAATGGAATAGAATGGAATCGAATGGAATGGAATGCAATGGAATGGAATGGAATGGAATGGAATGGAATGGAATGGAATGGAATGGACTGGAAAGGAATGGAATGGAATGGAATGGAATGGAATGGAATGGAATGGAATGGAATGGAATGGAATGGAATGGAATCAACCCGAGTAGAATGGAATGGATCGGAATGGAATGGAATGGAATTGAATGGAATCGAATGGAATCGAATGGAATCGAATGGAATACAATGGAATAGATTGGAATGGAATGGAATGGAATGGAATGGAATTGAATGGAATGGAATGGAATGGAATGGAATGGAATGGAATGGAATCAACCCGAGTAGAACGCAATGGAATGGAATGGAATGGAATGGAATGGAATGGAATGGAATGGAATGGAATGGAATGGAATGGAATGGAATGGAATGGAATGGAATGGAATGGAATGGAATGGAATGGAATTCAATGGAATAGAATGGAATGGAATGGAATGGAATGGAACGGAATTGAATGGAATGGAATCGAATGGAATCGAATGGAGTCGAATGCAATGGAATGGAATGGAATCAACCCGAGTAGAATGGAATGGATTGGAATGGAATGGAATGGAATGGAATGGAATGGAATGGAATGGAATGGAATGGAATGGAATGGAAAGGAATGGAATGGAATCAACCCGAGTAGAACGGAATGGAATGGAATGGAATGGAATGGAATGGAATGGAATCGAACGGAATCGAATGGAATAGAATGGAATATAATGGAATGGAAAGGAATGGAATGGAATGGAGTCAACCCGAGTAGAATGGAATGGATTGGAATGGAATGGAATGGAAAGTAATGGAATGGAATGGAATTGAATGGAATGGAATGGAATGGAATGGAATGGAATGGAATGGAATGGAATGGAATGGAATGGAATCAACCCGAGTAGAACTAAATGGAATGGAAAGGAATGGAATGGAATGGAATTGAATGGAATGGAATGGAATTCAATGGAGTAGAATGGAATGGAATAGAATGGAATGGAATGGAATCGAATCGAATGAAATGGAATGGAAAGGAATGGAATGGAATGGAATGGAATAGAATGGAATCCACCCGACTAGAACGGAATGGAATGGAATGGAATGGAATGGAATGGAATGGAATGGAATGGAATGGAGTCGAATGGAATGGTATGGAATGGAATGGAATGGAATGGAGTGGAATCAACACGAGTAGAATGGAATGGAATGGAATGGAATGGAATGGAATGGAATGGAATGGAATGGAATGGAATGGAATTTAATGGAATGGAATGGAATCGAAAGGAATAGAATGGAATGGAATGGAATGGAATGGAATGGAATGGAATGGAATGGAATGGAATCAACCCGAGTAGAATGGAATGGATTGGAATGGAATGGAATGGAATGGAATGGAATGGAATGGAATGGAATGGAATCGAATGGAATCGAATGGAATGGAATGGAATGGAATGGAATGGAATGGAATGGAATGGAATGGAATGGAATTTAACGGAATGGAATGGAATGGAATGGAATATAATGGAATGGAATGGAATGGAATGGAATGGAATGGATTGGAGTCAACCCGAGTAGAATGGAATGGATTGGAATGGAATGGAATGGAAAGGAATGGAATAGAATGGAATGGAAAGGAATGGAATGGAATGGAATGGAATGGAATGGAATGGAATGGAATGGAATGGAATGGAATGGAATCAACCCGAGTAGAACTAAATGGAATGGAAAGGAATGGAATGGAATGGAATAGAATGGAAGGGAATGGAATTCAATGGAGTAGAATGGAATGGAATGGAATGGAATGGAATGGAATGGAATGGAATGGAATGGAATGGAATGGAATAGAATGGAATCAACCCGACTAGAACGGAATGGAATGGAATGGAATGGAATGGAATGGAATGGAATGGAATGGAATGGATTGGAATGGAATGGAATCGAATGGAGTGGAATGGAATGGAATGGAATGGAATGGAATGGAATGGAATGGAATGGAATCCACCCGAGTAGAATGGAATGGATTGGAATGGAATGGAAAGAATGGAATGGAATCGAGTGGAATCGAATGGAATGGAATGGAATGGAATGGAATGGAATCAACCCGAGTAGAATGGAATGGATTGGAATGGAATGGAATGGAATGGAATCGAATGGAATCGAATGGAATGGAATGGAATGGAATGGAATGGAATGGAATGGAATGAAATGGAATGGAATGGAATCAACCCGAGTAGAACGGAATGGAATGGAATGGAATGGAATGGGATGGAATGGAATCGAATGATCTCGAATGGAATCGAATGGAATGGAATCGAATGGAATCGAATGGAATGCAATGGAATGGAATGGAATGGAATGGAATGGAATGGAATGGAATGGAAAGGAATGGAATGGAATCAACCCGAGCAGAACGGAATGGAGTGGAATGGAATGGAATGGTATGGAATGGAATGGAATGGAATCGAACGGAATCGAATGGAATAGAATGGAATATAATGGAATGGAAAGGAATGGAATGGAATGGAGTCAACCCGAGTAGAATGGAATGGATTGGAATGGAATGGAATGGAAAGTAATGGAATGGAATTGAATTGAATGGAATGCAATGGAATGGAATGGAAAGGAATGGAATGGAATGGAAAGGAATGGAATGGAATGGAATCAACCCGAGTAGAACTAAATGCAATGGAAAGGAATGGAATGGAATGGAATTGAATGGAATGGAATGGAATTCAATGGAGTAGAAAGGAATGGAATAGAATGGAATGGAATGGAATCGAATCGAATGAAATGGAATGGAATGGAATGGAATGGAATGGAATGGAATGGATTAGAATGGAATCCACCCGACTAGAACGGAATGGAATGGAATGGAATGGAATGGAATGGAATGGAATGGAATGGAGTCGAATGGAATGGTATGGAATGGAATGGAATGGAATGGAGTGGAATCAACCCGAGGAGAACGCAATGGAATGGAATGGAATGGAATGGAATGGAATGGAATGGAATGGAATGGAATGGAATGGAATGGAATTTAATGGAATGGAATGGAATCGAAAGGAATAGAATGGAGTGGAATGGAATGGAATGGAATGGAATGGAATGGAATGGAATGGAATGGAATGGAATGGAATGGAATCAACCCGAGTAGAATGGAATGGATTGGAATGGAATGGAATGGAATGGAATGGAATGGAATGGAATGGAATGGAATGGAATCGAATGGAATCGAATGGAATGGAATGGAATGGAATGGAATGGAATGGAATGGAATGGAATGGAATGGAATGGAATTGAACGGAACCGAATGGAATGGAATGGAATATAATGGAATGGAATGGAATGGAATGGAATGGAATGGAATGGAATGGAATGGAGTCAACCCGAGTAGAATGGAATGGATTGGAATGGAATGGAATGGAAAGTAATGGAATAGAATGGAATGGAATGGAATGGAATGGAATGGAATGGAATGGAATGGAATGGAATGGAATGGAATGGAATGGAATGGAATGGAATGGAATGGAATGGAATCAACCCGAGTAGAACTAAATGGAATGGAAAGGAATGGAATGGAATGGAATAGAATGGAAGGGAATGGAATTCAATGGAGTAGAATGGAATGGAATAGAATGGAATGGAATGGAATGGAATGGAATGGAATGGAATGGAATGGAATGGAATGGAATAGAATGGAATCAACCCGACTAGAACGGAATGGAATGGAATGGAATGGAATGGAATGGAATGGAATGGAATGGAATGGAATGGAATGGAATGGAATGGAATCGAATGGAATGGAATGGAATGGAATGGAATGGAATGGAATGGAATGGAATGGAATGGAATGGAATGGAATGGAATCCACCCGAGTAGAATGGAATGGATTGCAATGGAATGGAAAGAATGGAATGGAATCGAGTGGAATCGAATGGAATGGAATGGAATGGAATGGAATGGAATGGAATCAACCCGAGTAGAATGGAATGGATTGGAATTGAATGGAATGGAATGGAATCGAATGGAATTGAATGGAATGGAATGGAATGGAATGGAATGAAATGGAATGGAATGGAATCAACCCGAGTAGAATGGAATGGAATGGAATGGAATGGAATGGGACGGAATGGAATCGAATGATCTCGAATGGAATCGAATGGAATGGAATCGAATGGAATCGAATGGAATGAAATGGAATGGAATGGAATGGAATGGAATGGAATGGAATGGAATGGAATGGAATGGAATGGAATGGAATGGAATCAACCCGAGTAGAACTAAATGGAATGGAAAGGAATGGAATGGAATGGAATAGAATGGAAGGGAATGGAATTCAATGGAGTAGAATGGAATGGAATAGAATGGAATCAACCCGACTAGAACGGAATGGAATGGAATGGAATGGAATGGAATGGAATGGAATGGAATGGAATGGAATGGATTGGAATGGAATGGAATCGAATGGAGTGGAATGGAATGGAATGGAATGGAATGGAATGGAATGGAATGGAATGGAATCCACCCGAGTAGAATGGAATGGATTGGAATGGAATGGAAAGAATGGAATGGAATCGAGTGGAATCGAATGGAATGGAATGGAATGGAATGGAATGGAATCAACCCGAGTAGAATGGAATGGATTGGAATGGAATGGAATGGAATGGAATTGAATGGAATCGAATGGAATGGATTGGAATGGAATGGAATGAAATGGAATGGAATGGAATCAACCCGAGTAGAACGGAATGGAATGGAATGGAATGGAATGGAATGGGATGGAATGGAATCGAATGATCTCGAATGGAATCGAATGGAATGGAATCGAATGGAATCGAATGGAATGCAATGGAATGGAATGGAATGGAATGGAATGGAATGGAATGGAATGGAATGGAATGGAATGGAATGGAAAGGAATGGAATGGAATCAACCCGAGTAGAACGGAATGGAATGGAATGGAATGGAATGGAATGGAATCGAACGGAATCGAATGGAATAGAATGGAATGGAATGGAATGGAATGGAATGGAAAGGAATGGAATGGAATCAACCCGAGTAGAACGGAATGGAATGGAAAGGAATGGAATGGAATGGAGTCAACCCGAGTAGAATGGAATGGATTGGAATGGAATGGAATGGAAAGTAATGGAATGGAATGGAATTGAATGGAATGGAATGGAATGGAATGGAATGGAATGGAATGGAATGGAATGGAATGGAATCAACCCGAGTAGAACTAAATGGAATGGAAAGGAATGGAATGGAATGGAATTGAATGGAATGGAATGGAATTCAATGGAGTAGAATGGAATGGAATAGAATGGAATGGAATGGAATCGAATCGAATGAAATGGAATGGAATGGAATGGAATGGAATGGAATGGAATGGAATGGATTAGAATGGAATCCACCCGACTAGAACGGAATGGAATGGAATGGAATGGAATGGAATGGAATGGAATGGAATGGATTCGAATGGAATGGTATGGAATGGAATGGAATGGAATGGAGTGGAATCAACCCGAGTAGAACGCAATGGAATGGAATGGAATGGAATGGAATGGAATGGAATGGAATGGAATGGAATGGAATGGAATGGAATGGAATGGAATGGAATGGAATGGAATGGAATGGAATGGAATTTAATGGAATGGAATGGAATCGAAAGGAATAGAATGGAATGGAATGGAATGGAATGGAATGGAATGGAATGGAATGGAATGGAATGGAATGGAATCAACCCGAGTAGAATGGAATGGATTGGAATGGAATGGAATGGAATGGAATGGAATGGAATGGAATCGAATGGAATCGAATGGAATCGAATGGAATGGAATGGAATGGAATGGAATGGAATGGAATGGAATGGAATTGAACGGAATCGAATGGAATGGAATGGAATATAATGGAATGGAATGGAATGGAATGGAATGGAGTCAACCCGA
This sequence comes from Gorilla gorilla gorilla, assembly GCF_029281585.2. Taxonomy (NCBI): domain Eukaryota; kingdom Metazoa; phylum Chordata; class Mammalia; order Primates; family Hominidae; genus Gorilla; species Gorilla gorilla. The sequence goes on along the minus strand of NC_073237.2, from coordinate 2,149,335 downwards.
GTAGAATGGAATGGATTGGAATGGAATGGAATGGAAAGGAATGGAATAGAATGGAATGGAATGGAATGGAATGGAATGGAATGGAATGGAATGGAATGGAATGGAAAGGAATCAACCCGAGTAGAACTAAATGGAATGGAAAGGAATGGAATGGAATGGAATAGAATGGAAGGGAATGGAATTCAATGGAGTAGAATGGAATGGAATAGAATGGAATGGAATGGAATGGAATGGAATGGAATGGAATGGAATGGAATGGAATGGAATAGAATGGAATCAACCCGACTAGATCGGAATGGAATGGAATGGAATGGAATGGAATGGAATGGAATGGAATGGAATGGAATGGAATGGAATCGAATGGAGTGGAATGGAATGGAATGGAATGGAATGGAATGGAATGGAATGGAATGGAATGGAATGGAATGGAATCCACCCGAGTAGAATGGAATGGATTGGAATGGAATGGAAAGAATGGAATGGAATCGAGTGGAATCGAATGGAATGGAATGGAATGGAATGGAATGGAATCAACCCGAGTAGAATGGAATGGATTGGAATTGAATGGAATGGAATGGAATCGAATGGAATTGAATGGAATGGAATGGAATGGAATGGAATGGAATGAAACGGAATGGAATGGAATCAACCCGAGTAGAACGGAATGGAATGGAATGGAATGGAATGGGATGGAATGGAATCGAATGATCTCGAATGGAATCGAGTGGAATGGAATGGAATGGAATCGAATGGAATGCAATGGAATGGAATGGAATGGAATGGAATGGAATGGAATGGAATGGAATGGAATGGAATGGAATCAACCCGAGTAGAATGGAATGGATTGGAATGGAATGGAATGGAATGGAATGGAATGGAATCGAATGGAATCGAATGGAATGGAGTGGAATGGAATGGAATGGAATGGAATGGAATGGAATGGAATGGAATGGAATGGAATGGAATCAACCCGAGTAGAACAGAATGGAATGGAATGGAATGGAATGGAATGGAATGGAATGGAATGGAATGGAATGGAGTGGAATGGAATGGAATGGAATTCAATGGAATAGAATGGAATGGAATCGAATGGAATCGAAAGGAGACGAATGGAATGGAATGGAATGGAATGGAATGGAATCAACCAGAGTAGAATGGAATGTATTGGAATGGAATGGAATGGAATGGAATGGAATCGAATGGAATGGAATGGAATGGAGTGGAATGGAATGGAATGGAATGGAGTCAATCAGAGTAGAACGGAATGGAATGGAATGGAATGGAATGGAATGGAATGGAATGGAATGGAATGGAATGGAATGGAATTCAATGGAATAGAATGGAATGGAAGGGAATGGAATGGAATGGAATGGAATCGAATGGAATCGAATGGAATCGAACGGAATGGAATGGAGTAGAATGGAATCAACCCGAGTAGAACGGAATGGAATGGAATGGAATGGAATGGAATGGAATGGAATCGAATGGAATGGAATGGAAAGGAATGGAATGGAATGGAATGAAAGTGAATGGAATGGAATGGAATGGAATGGAATGGAATTCAATGGAATAGAATGGAATGGAATGGAATGGAATAAAATGAAATGGAATGGAATGGAATCGAATGGAATAGAATGGAATGGAATGGAATGGAATAGAATGGAATGGAATGGAATGGAATGGAGTGGAATCAACCCGAGTAGAACAGAATGGAATGGAATGGAATGGAATGGAATGGAATGGAATGGAATGGAATGGAATCGAATGGAATGGAATGGAATGGAATGGAATGGAATGGAATCAACCCAAATAGAATGGAATGGATTGGAATGGAATGGAATGGAATGGAATGGAATGGAATGGAATCGAATCGAATGGAACGCAATGGAATGGAATGGAATGGAATGGAATGGAATGGAATGGAATGGAATCAAATTGAGTAGAATGGAATGGATTGGAATGGACTGGAATGGAATGGAATGGAATGCAATCAATCCGAGTAGAATGGAATGGAAAGGAATGGAATGGAATTCAATGTAATAGAATTGAATTGAATCAACCTGCGTGTAACGGAATGGAACGGAACGGAAAGGAACGGAATGGAATGGAACGGAATCAACCCGATCAGAACGGAACGGAATGGGACGGGACGGGACGGGACGGGACGCGTCGGGATGGGACGGAATGGAACGGAACGGAACGGCATGGAATCAACCCGAGTGGAATGGAATGGAAAGGAATGGAATGGAATGGAATGGAATGGAATAGAATAGAATGGAATTGAATCAACCCGCGTGGAACTGAATGGAACGGAACGGAACGGAGTGCAATGGAATCAACCCGAGTACAACGGCACGGGACGGGACGGGACGGGATGGGACGGGACGGGACGGGACGGGACGTGTCGGGACGGAACGGAACGGAACGGAACTCAATGGATTCAAGCCGAGTAGAACGGAATGGAATAGAATGGAATGGAATGGAATGGAATGGAATGGAATGGAATGGAATGGAATGGAATGGAATCAACCCGAATAGAACGGAATGGAATGGAGTGGAATGGAATGGAAAGGAATGGAATGGAATGGAATGGAATGGAATGGAATGGAATGGAATGGAAATCAACCTGAGTAGAACGGAATGGAATAGAATGGAATGGAATGGAATGGAATGGAATGGAATCGAATGGAATCGAATGGAATGGAATGGAATGGAATGGAATGGAATGGAATGGAGTGGAATCAACCCGAGTAGAACGGAATGAGTTGGAATGGAAAGGAATGGAAAGGAATGGAATGGAATGGAATGGAATGGAATGGAATGGAATGGAATGGAATGGAATGGAAAGGAATGGAATGGAATGGAGTGGAATCAACCCGAGTAGAACAGAATGGAATGGAATGGAATGGAATGGAATGGAATGGAATGGAATGGAATGGAATGGAATGGAATGGAATCGAATGGAATGGAATGGAATGGAATGGAATGGAATGGAATCAACCCAAATAGAATGGAATGGATTGGAATGGAATGGAATGGAATGGAATGGAATCGAATCGAATGGAACGCAATGGAATGGAATGGAATGGAATGGAATGGAATGGAATGGAATCAAACTGAGTAGAATGGAATGGATTGGAATGGACTGGAATGGAATGGAATGGAATGCAATCAATCCGAGTAGAATGGAATGGAATGGAATGGAATGGATTTCAATGTAATAGAATTGAATTGAATCAACCCGCGTGTAACGGAATGGAACGGAACGGAAAGGAACGGAATGGAATGGAACGGAATCAACCCGATCAGAACGGAACGGAATGGGACGGGACGGGACGGGACGGGACGCGTCGGGATGGGACGGAATGGAACGGAACGGAACGGCATGGAATCAACCCGAGTGGAATGGAATGGAAAGGAATGGAATGGAATGGAATGGAATGGAATAGAATAGAATGGAATTGAATCAACCCGCGTGGAAATGAATGGAACGGAACGGAAAGGAACGGAACGGAGTGCAATGGAATCAACCCGAGTACAACGGCACGGGACGGGACGGGACGGGATGGGACGGGACGGGACGGGACGGGACGGGACGTGTCGGGACGGAACGGAACGGAACGGAACTCAATGGATTCAAGCCGAGTAGAACGGAATGGAATAGAATGGAATGGAATGGAATGGAATGGAATGGAATGGAATGGAATGGAATGGAATGGAATCAACCCGAATAGAACGGAATGGAATGGAGTGGAATGGAATGGAATGGAATGGAATGGAATGGAATGGAATGGAATGGAATGGAATGGAATGGAATGGAATGGAATGGAATGGAATGGAAATCAACCTGAGTAGAACGGAATGGAATGGAATGGAATGGAATGGAATGGAATGGAATGGAATGGAATGGAATCGAATGGAATCGAATGGAATGGAATGGAATGGAATGGAATGGAATGGAATGGAATGGAATGGAATGGAATCAACCCGAGTAGAACGGAATGGGTTGGAATGGAAAGGAATGGAAAGGAATGGAATGGAATGGAATGGAATGGTATGGAATGGAATGGAATGGAATCAACCCGAGTAGAACGGAATGGGTTGGAATGGAAAGGAATGGAATGGAATAGAATGGAATGGAATGGAATGGAATGGAATGGAATCAACCCGAGTAGAACGGAATGGAATGGAATGGAATGGAATAGAATGGAATGGAATGGAATGGAATGGAATGGAATGGAATTCAATGGAATAGAATGGAATGGAATCGAATGGAATCGAATGGAGACGAATGGAATGGAATGGAATGGAATGGAATGGAATGGAATCAACCAGAGTAGAATGGAATGTATCGGAATGGAATGGAATGGAATGGAATGGAATGGAATGGAATCGAATGGAATGGAATGGAATGGAATGGAATGGAATGGAATGGAATGGAATGGAATGAAACTGAATGGAATGGAATGGAATGGAATGGAATGGAATGGAATGGAATGGAATCTACCCGAGTAGAATGGAATGGATTGGAATGGAATGGAATGGAATGGAATGGAATGGAATGGAATGGAATGGAACCAATCCGAGTAGAATGGAATGGAATGGAATTCAATGTAACCGAAAGGAATTGAATCAACCCATGTGGAACGGAACGGGATGGGACGGGACGGGACGGGATGGGATGGGTCGGGATGGGACAGAATGGAACGGGATGGAACGGCATGGAATCAACCCGAGTAGAATGGAATGGAATGGAAAGGAATAGAATAGAATAGAATGGAATTGAACCAACCCGCGTGGAACGGAATGGAACGGAATGGAAACGAGCGGAACGGAATGCAAAGGAATCAACCCGAGTAAAACGGAACGGGACGGGACGGGACGGGACGGGACGGAACGGAACGGAACCAAACTCAATGGAATCAACCCGAGTAGAACGGAATGGAATAAATGGAAAGGAATTGAATGGAATGGAATGGAATGGAATGGAATGGAATGGAATGGAATGGAATGGAGTGGAATGGAATGGAATGGAATGGAATGGAAATCAACCCGAGTAGAACGGAATGGAATGGAATGGAATGGAATGGAATGGAATGGAATGGAATGGAATGGAATCAACCCGAGTGGAATGGAATGGAATGGAATGGAATGGAATGGAATGGAATGGAATGGAATGGAATGGAATGGAATGGAATGATCAACCCCAGTGGAATGGAATGGAATGAAATGGAATGGAATGGAATGGAATGGAATGGAGTGGAATCAACCCGAGTAAAACGGAATGGAATGGAATGGAATGGAATGGAATGGAATGGAATGGAATGGAATGGAATTCAATGGAATAGAATGGAATGCAATGGAATGGAATAAAATGAAATGGAATGGAATGGAATCGAATGGAATAGAATGGAATGGAATGGAATGGAATCAACAAGAGTAGAACTAAATGGAATGGAAAGGAATGGAATGGAATGGAATTGAATGGAATGGAATGGAATTCAATGGAGTAGAATGGAATGGAATAGAATGGAATGGAATGGAATGGAATGGAATGGAATGGAATGGACTGGAATGGAATCAACCCGAGTAGAATGGAATGGATTGGAATGGAATGGAATGGAATGGAATGGAATTCAATGGAGTAGAATGGAATGGAATAGAATGGAATGGAATAGAATGGAATGGAATGGAATGGAATGGAATGGAATGGAATGGAATCGGATGGAATGGAATGGCATGGAATGGAATGGAATGGAATGGAATGGAATGGAATGGAATGGAATGGAATGGAATGGAATGGAATGGAATGGAATGGAATGGAATGGAAATCAACCTGAGTAGAACAGAATGGAATGGAATGGAATGGAATGGAATGGAATGGAATGGAATGGAATGGAATGAACCCAAGTGGAACGGAATGGAATGGAATGGAATGGAATGATGAACCCGAGTAGAATGGAATGGTTTGGAATGAAATGGAATGGAATGGAATGGAATGGAATCGAATGGAATGGAATGGAATGGAATGCAATGGAATATAATGGAATGGAATGGAATCAACCCGAGTAGAACGGAATGGGTTGGAATGGAAAGGAATGGAATGGAATGGAATGGAATGGAATGGAATGGAATGGAGTGGAATCAACCCGAGTAGAACGGAATGGAATGGAATGGAATGGAATGGAAAGGAATGGAATGGAATGGAATCGAAAGGAATGGAATGGAATGGAATGGAATGGAATGGAATGGAATGGAATGGAATGGAATGGAATGGAATGGAATCAACCCGAGTAGAATGGAATGCATTGGAATGGAATGGAATGGAATGGAATGGAATGGAAAGGAATGGAATGGAATCGAATGGAATGGAATGGAATCGAATGGAATGGAATGGAATGGAATGAAATGGAATGGAATGGAATGGAATGGAATCGAACGGAATCGAGTGGAATGGAATGGAATATAATGGAATGGAATGGAATGGAATGGAATGGAAAGGAATGGAATGGAATGGAATGGAATCAACCCGAGTAAAACTAAATGGAATGGAAAGGAATGGAATCAACCCGAGTAGAACTAAATGGAATGGAAAGGAATGGAATGGAATGGAATTGAATGGAATGGAATGGAATTCAATGGAGTAGAATGGAATGGAATAGAATGGAATGGAATGGAATGGAATGGAATGGAATGGAATGGACTGGAATGGAATCAACCCGAGTAGAATGGAATGGATTGGAATGGAATGGAATGGAATGGAATGGAATTCAATGGAGTAGAATGGAATGGAATAGAATGGAATGGAATAGAATGGAATGGAATGGAATGGAATGGAATGGAATGGAATGGAATCGGATGGAATGGAATGGCATGGAATGGAATGGAATGGAATGGAATGGAATGGAATGGAATGGAATGGAATGGAATGGAATGGAATGGAATGGAATGGAATGGAAATCAACCTGAGTAGAACAGAATGGAATGGAATGGAATGGAATGGAATGGAATGGAATGGAATGGAATGAACCCAAGTGGAACGGAATGGAATGGAATGGAATGGAATGATGAACCCGAGTAGAATGGAATGGTTTGGAATGAAATGGAATGGAATGGAATGGAATGGAATCGAATTGAATGGAATGGAATGGAATGCAATGGAATGGAATGGAATGGAATGGAATCAACCCGAGTAGAACGGAATGGGTTGGAATGGAAAGGAATGGAATGGAATGGAATGGAATGGAATGGAGTGGAGTCAACCCGAGTAGAACGGAATGGAATGGAATGGAATGGAATGGAAAGGAATGGAATGGAATGGAATCGAAAGGAATGGAATGGAATGGAATGGAATGGAATGGAATCGAATGGAATCGAATGGAATGGAATCAACCCGAGTAGAATGGAATGCATTGGAATGGAATGGAATGGAATGGAATGGAATGGAATGGAATGGAATGGAATCGAATGGAATGGAATGGAATCGAATGGAATGGAATGGAATGGAATGAAATGGAATGGAATGGAATGGAATGGAATCGAACGGAATCGAGTGGAATGGAATGGAATATAATGGAATGGAATGGAATGGAATGGAATGGAAAGGAATGGAATGGAATGGAATGGAATCAACCCGAGTAGAACTAAATGGAATGGAAAGGAATGGAATCAACCCGACTAGAACGGAATGGAATGGAATGGAATGGAATGGAATGGAATGGAATGGAATGGAATGGAATGGAACCGAATGGAATGGAATGGAACGGAATGGAATGGAATGGAATGGAATGGAATGGAATGGAATGGAATGGAATGGAATGGAATGGAATGGAATGGAATCCACCCGAGTAGAATGGAATGGATTGGAATGGAATGGAATGGAATGGAATCGAGTGGAATGGAATGGAATGGAATGGAATGGAATGGAATGGAATGGAATGGAATGGAATCAAGCCGAGTAGAATGGAATGGATTGGAATGGAATGGAATGGAATGGAATTTAATGGAATGGAATCAACCCGAGTAGAACGGAATGGAATGGAATGGAATGGAATGGGATGGAATGGAATCGAATGATATCGAATGGAATCGAATGGAATGGAATGGAATAGAATGGAATCTACCCGAGTGGAACGGAATGGAATGGAATGGAATAGAATGGAATGGAACGGAATGGAATGGAATGGAATAGAATGGAATGGAATGAAATGGAATGGAATGGAATGGAATGGAATGGAATGGAATCGAATGGAATGGAATGGAATGCAATGGAATGGAATGGAATGGAATGGAATGGAATGGAATGGAATGGAATGGAATGGAATGGAATGGAATGGAAAGGAATGGAAAGGAATCAACCCGAATAGAACGGAATGGAATGGAGTGGAATGGAATGGAATCGAATGGAATGGAATGGAATGGAATGGAATGGAATGGAATGGAATGGAATGGAATGGAATGGAATGGAATCGAATGGAATCGAATGGAATCGAATGGAATCGAATGGAATGGAATGGAATAGAATGGAATCAACCCGAGTAGAACGGAATGGAATGGAATGGAATGGAATGGAATGGAATGGAATGGAATGGAATGGAATGCAATGGAATGGAATGGAATCAACACGAGTAGAATGGAATGGATTGAAATGGCATGGAATGGAATGGAATGTAATGGAATGTAATGGAATAGAATGGAATGGAATGGAATGGAATGGAATGGAATGAATTGGAATGGAATGGAATGGAATGGAATGGAATGGAATGGAATGGAATCCACCCGAGTAGAATGGAATAGATTGGAATGGAATGGAATGGAATGGAATGGAATCGAGTGGAATGGAATGGAATGGAATGGAATGGAATGGAATGGAATGGAATGGAATGGAATGGAATCAACCCGAGTAGAATGGAATGGATTGGAATGGAATGGAATGGAATGGAATGGAATGGAATGGAATGGAATGGAATGGAATCAACCCGAGTAGAATGGAATGGAATGGAATGGAATAGAATGGAATGGAATGGAATGGAATGGAATGGAATGGAATCGAATGGAATCGAATGGAATCGAATGGAATGCAATGGAATGGAATGGAATGGAATGGAATGGAATGGAATGGAATGGAATGGAATGGAATGGAATCGAATGGAATCGAATGGAATCGAATGGAATCGAATGGAATGGAATGGAATGGAATGGAATGGAATGGAATTGAACGGAATTGAATGGAATAGATTGGAATGGAATGGAATGGAATGGAATGGAATGGAATGGAATGGAATGGAATGGAAAGGAATGGAATGGAATGGAATCGAATGGAATCGAATGGAATGGAATCGAATGGAATGGAATGGAATGGAATGGAATGGAATGGAATGGAATGGAATGGAATCAACCCGAGTAGAATGGAATGGATTGGAATGGAATGGAATGGAATTGAATGGAATCGAATGGAATCGAATGGAATCGAATGGAATAGAATGGAATAGATTGGAATGGAATGGAATGGAATGGAATGGAATGGAATGGAATGGAATGGAATGGAATGGAATGGAATGGAATGGAGTGGAATCAACCCGAGTAGAACGGAATGGAATGGAAAGGAATGGAATGGAATGGAATGGAATGGAATGGAATGGAATGGAATGGAATTCAATGGAATGGAATGGGATGGAATGGAATGGAATGGAACGGAATGGAATGGAATGGAATCGAATGGAATCAAATGGAGTCGAATGCAATGGAATGAAATGGAATCAACCCGTGTAGAATGGAATGGATTGGAATGGAATGGAATGGAATGGAATGGAGTGGAATGGAATGGAATGGAATGGAATGGAAAGGAATGGAATGGAATCAACCCGAGTAGAACGGAATGGAAAGGAATGGAATGGAATGGAATGGAATGGAATGGAATGGAATGGAATGGAATGGAATCGAAAGGAATCGAATGGAATAGAATGGAATATAATGGAATGGAAAGGAATGGAATGGAATGGAGACAACCCGAGTAGAATGGAATGGATTGGAATGGAATGGAATGGAAAGTAATGGAATGGAATGGAATGGAATGGAATGGAATGGAATGGAATGGAATGGAATGGAATCTAATCAACCAAAGTAGAACTAAATGGAATGGAAAGGAATGGAATGGAATGGAATGGAATGGAATGGAATGGAATGGAATGGAATTCAATGGAGTAGAATGGAATGGAATAGAATGGAATGGAATTGAATGGAATCGAATGGAATCGTATGGAATGGAATGGAATGGAATGGAATGCAATAGAATGGAATCAACCCGACAAGAACGGAATGGAATGGAATGGAATGGAATGGAATGGAATGGAATGGAATGGAATGGAATGGAATTTAATGGAATGGAATGGAATCGAAAGGAATAGAATGGAATGGAATGGAATGGAATGGAATGGAATGGAATGGAATGGAATGGAATGGAATGAAATGGAATCAACCCGAGTAGAATGGAATGGATTGGAATGGAATGGAATGGAATGGAATGGAATGGAATTGAATGGAATGGAATCGAATGGAATGGAATGGAATGGAATGGAATGGAATGGAATGGAATCGAACGGAATCGAATGGAATGGAATGGAATAAAATGGAATGGAATGGAATGGAATGGAATGGAATGGAATGGAATGGAATGGAGTCACCCCGAGTAGAATGGAATGGATTGGAATGGAATGGAATGGAAAGTAATGGAATGGAACGGAATGGAATGGAATGGAGTGGAATGGAATGGAATGGAATGGAATGGAATGGAATGGAATGGAATCAACACGAGTAGACCTAAATGGAATGGAAAGGAATGGAATGGAATGGAATAGAATGGAATGGAATGGAATTCAATGGAGTAGAATGGAATGGAATAGAATGGAATGGAATGGAATGGAATGGAATGGAATGGAATGGAATGGAATGGAATGGAATGGAATGGAATGGAATGGAATAGAATGGAATCAACCCGACTAAAACGGAATGGAATGGAATGGAATGGAATGGAATGGAATGGAATGGAATGGAATGGAATGGAATCGAATGGAGTGGAATGGAATTGAATAGAATGGAATGGAATGGAATGGAATGGAATGGAATCCACCCGAGTAGAATGGAATGGATAGGAATGGAAAGGAAAGAATTGAATGGAATCGAGTGGAATCGAATGGAATGGAATGGAATGGAATGGAATGGAATGGAATGGAATGGAATGGAATGGAATCAACCCGAGTAGAATGGAATGGATTGGAATGGAATGGAATGGAATGGAATGGAATGGAATGGAATGGAATGGAATGGAGTCAACCCGAGTAGAATGGAATGGATTGGAATGGAATGGAATGGAATGGAATGGAATCGAATGGAATCGAATGGACTGGAGTGGAATGGAATGGAATGGAATGGAATGGAATGGAAGGGAATGGAATGGAATGGACTGGAATGGAATCAACCCGAGTAGAATGGAATGGATTGGAATGGAATGGAATGGAATGGAATGGAATTCAATGGAGTAGAATGGAATGGAATAGAATGGAATGGAATAGAATGGAATGGAATGGAATGGAATGGAATGGAATGGAATCGGATGGAATGGAATGGCATGGAATGGAATGGAATGGAATGGAATGGAATGGAATGGAATGGAATGGAATGGAATGGAATGGAATGGAATGGAATGGAATGGAAATCAACCTGAGTAGAACAGAATGGAATGGAATGGAATGGAATGGAATGGAATGGAATGGAATGGAATGAACCCAAGTGGAACGGAATGGAATGGAATGGAATGGAATGATGAACCCGAGTAGAATGGAATGGTTTGGAATGAAATGGAATGGAATGGAATGGAATGGAATCGAATGGAATGGAATGGAATGGAATGCAATGGAATGGAATGGAATGGAATGGAATCAACCCGAGTAGAACGGAATGGGTTGGAATGGAAAGGAATGGAATGGAATGGAATGGAATGGAATGGAATGGAATGGAGTGGAATCAACCCGAGTAGAACGGAATGGAATGGAATGGAATGGAATGGAAAGGAATGGAATGGAATGGAATCGAAAGGAATGGAATGGAATGGAATGGAATGGAATGGAATGGAATGGAATGGAATGGAATGGAATGGAATCATCCCGAGTAGAATGGAATGCATTGGAATGGAATGGAATGGAATGGAATGGAATGGAATGGAATGGAATGGAATGGAATCGAATGGAATGGAATGGAATCGAATGGAATGGAATGGAATGGAATGAAATGGAATGGAATGGAATGGAATGGAATCGAACGGAATCGAGTGGAATGGAATGGAATATAATGGAATGGAATGGAATGGAATGGAATGGAAAGGAATGGAATGGAATGGAATGGAATCAACCCGAGTAAAACTAAATGGAATGGAAAGGAATGGAATCAACCCGAGTAGAACTAAATGGAATGGAAAGGAATGGAATGGAATGGAATTGAATGGAATGGAATGGAATTCAATGGAGTAGAATGGAATGGAATAGAATGGAATGGAATGGAATGGAATGGAATGGAATGGAATGGACTGGAATGGAATCAACCCGAGTAGAATGGAATGGATTGGAATGGAATGGAATGGAATGGAATGGAATTCAATGGAGTAGAATGGAATGGAATAGAATGGAATGGAATAGAATGGAATGGAATGGAATGGAATGGAATGGAATGGAATCGGATGGAATGGAATGGCATGGAATGGAATGGAATGGAATGGAATGGAATGGAATGGAATGGAATGGAATGGAATGGAATGGAATGGAATGGAATGGAAATCAACCTGAGTAGAACAGAATGGAATGGAATGGAATGGAATGGAATGGAATGGAATCGAATGGAGTGGAATGGAATGGAATAGAATGGAATGGAATGGAATGGAATGGAATGGAATCCACCCGAGTAGAATGGAATGGATAGGAATGGAAAGGAAAGAATTGAATGGAATCGAGTGGAATCGAATGGAATGGAATGGAATGGAATGGAATGGAATGGAATCGAATGGAATGGAATGGAATCAACCCGAGTAGAATGGAATGGATTGGAATGGAATGGAATGGAATGGAATGGAATGGAATGGAATGGAATGGAGTCAACCCGAGTAGAATGGAATGGATTGGAATGGAATGGAATGGAATGGAATGGAATCGAATGGAATCGAATGGACTGGAGTGGAATGGAATGGAATGGAATGGAATGGAATGGAATGGAATGGAATGGAATGGAATTCAATGGAATAGAATGGAATGGAATCGAATGGAATCGAATGGAGACGAATGGAATGGAATGGAATGGAATGGAATGGAATGGAATGGAATGGAATCAACCAGAGTAGAATAGAATGTATTGGAATGGAATGGATTGGAATGGAATGAAATGGAATGGAATGGAATGGAATGGAATGGAATGGAATGGAATGGAATGGAATGGAATGGAATGGAATGGAATGGAGTCAATCAGAGTAGAACGGAATGGAATGGAATGGAATGGAATGGAATGGAATGGAATGGAATGGAATGGAATGGAATGGAATTCAATGGAATAGAATGGAATGGAAGGGAATAGAATGGAATGGAATGGAATCGAATGGAATCGAATGGAATCGAACGGAATGGAATGGAATAGAATGGAATCAACCCGAGTAGAACGGAATGGAATGGAATGGAATGGAATGGAATGGAATCGAATGGAATGGAATGGAATGCAATGGAATGGAATGGAATGGAATGGAATGGAATGAAACAGAATGGAATGGAATGGAATGGAATGGAATGGAATTCAATGGAATAGAATGGAATGGAAGGGAATGGAATGGAATGGAATGGAATCGAATGGAATCGAATGGAATCGAACGGAATGGAATGGAATAGAATGGAATCAACCCGAGTAGAACGGAATGGAATGGAATGGAATGGAATGGAATGGAATGGAATGGAATGGAATGGAATGGAATGGAATTCAATGGAACAGAATGGAATGGAATCGAATGGAATCGAATGGAGACGAATGGAATGGAATGGAATGGAATGGAATGGAATGGAATGGAATCAACCAGAGTAGAATGGAATGTATTGGAATGGAATGGAATGGAATGGAATGGAATGGAACGGAATGGAATGGAATCGAATGGAATGGAATGGAATGGAATGGAATGGAATGGAATGGAATGGAATGGAATGGAGTCAATCAGAGTAGAACGGAATGGAATGGAATGGAATGGAATGGAATGGAATTCAATGGAATAGAATGGAATGGAAGGGAATGAAATGGAATGGAATGGAATCGAATGGAATCGAATGGAATCGAATGGAATGGAATGGAAAAGAATGGAATCAACCCGAGTAGAACGGAATGCAATGGAATGGAATGGAATGGAATGGAGTCGAATGGAATGGAATGGAATGGAATGGAATGGAATGGAATGGAATGGAATTCAATGGAATAGAATGGAATGGAATGGAATGGAATAAAATGAAATGGAATGGAATGGAATCGAATGTAATAGAATGGAATGGAATGGAATGGAATGGAATAGAATGGAATGGAATGGAATGGAATGGAGTGGAATCAACCCGAGTAGAACAGAATGGAATGGAATGGAATGGAATGGAATGGAATGGAATGGAATGGAATGGAATCGAATGGAATCGAATGGAATGGAATGGAATGGAATGGAATCATCCCAAGTAGAATGGAATGGATTGGAATGGAATGGAATGGAATGGAATGGAATGGAATCGAATGGAACGCAATGGAATGGAATGGAATGGAATGGAATGGAATGGAATGGAATGGAATCAACCCGAGTAGAATAGAATGGATTGGAATGGACTGGAATGGAATGGAATGGAATGCAATCAATCCGAGTAGAATGGAATGGAATGGAATGGAATGGAATTCAATGTAATAGAATGGAATTGAATCAACCCGCGTGTAACGGAATGGAACGGAACGGAAAGGAACGGAACGGAATGGAACGGAATCAACCCGATCAGAACGGAACGGAATGGGACGGGACGGGACGGGACGGGACGCGTCGGGTTGGGACGGAATGGAACGGAACGGAACGGCATGGAATCAACCCGAGTAGAATGGAATGGAATGGAATGGAATGGAATGGAATGGAATGGAATGGAATGGAATAGAATAGAATGGAATTGAATCAACCCGCGTGGAACTGAATGGAACGGAACGGAAAGGAACGGAACGGAGTGGAATGGAATCAAACCGAGTACAACGGCACGGGACGGGACGGGACGTGATGGGACGGGACGGGACGGGACGGGACGGGACGGGACGTGTCGGGACGGAACGGAACGGAACGGAACTCAATGGATTCAAGCCGAGTAGAACGGAATGGAATAGAATGGAATGGAATGGAATGGAATGGAATCGAATGGAATGCAATGGAATGGAATGGAATGGAATGGAATGGAATGGAATGAAATCAACCCGAATAGAACGGAATGGAATGGAGTGGAATGGAATGGAATGGAATGGAATGGAATGGAATGGAATGGAATGGAATGGAATATAATGGAATGGAAAGAACCCGAGTGGAATCGAAAGGAATGGAATGGAATGGAATGATGAACCCGAGTAGAATGGAATGGTTTGGAATGAAATGGAATGGAATGGAATGGAATGGAATGGAATGGAATGGAATGGAATGGAATGGAATGGAATGGAATCAACCCGAGTAGAACGGAATGGGTTGGAATGGAAAGGAGTGGAATGGAATGGAATGGAATGGAATGGAATGGAATGGAATGGAGTGGAATCAACCCGAGTAGAACGGAATGGAATGGAATGGAATGGAATGGAATGGAATGGAATGGAATGGAATGGAATGGAATGGAATGGAATGGAATAGAAAGGAATGGAATGGAATGGAATGGAATGGAATGGAATGGAATGGAATGGAATGGAATGGAATGGAATGGAATGGAAACAACCCGAGTAGAATGGAATGGATTGGAATGGATTGGAATGGAATGGAATGGAATGGAATGGAATGGAATGGAATGGAAAGGAATCGAATGGAATGGAATGGAATGGAATGGAATGGAATGGAATGGAATGGAAAGGAATGGAATGGAATGGATTGGAATGGAATGGAATGGAATCGAACGGAATCGAATGGAATAGAATGGAATATAATGGAATGGAATAGAATGGAATGGAATGGAGTCAACCCGAGTAGAATGTAATGGATTGGAATGGAATGGAATGGAAAGTAATGGAATGGAATGGAATGGAATGGAATGGAATGGAATGGAATGGAATGGAATGGAAAGGAATGGAATGGAATGGAATGGAATGGAAAGGAATGGAATGGAATGGAATGGAATCAACCCGAGTAGAACTAAATGGAATGGAAAGGAATGGAATGGAATGGAATTGAATGGAATGGAATGGAATTCAGTGGAGTAGAATGGAATGGAATAGAATGGAATGGAATGGAATGGAATGGAATGGAATCGAATGGAATGGAATGGAATGGAATGGAATGGAATAGAATGGAATCAACCCGACTAGAACGGAATGGAATGGAATGGAATGGAATGGAATGGAATGGAATGGAATGGAATGGAATGGAATGGAGTGGAATCAACCCGAGTAGAACGGAATGGAATGGAATGGAATGGAATGGAATGGAATGGAATGGAATGGAATGGAATGGAATGGAATTTAATGGAATGGAATGGAATCGAAAGGAATGGAATGGAATGGAATGGAATGGAATGGAATGGAATGGAATGGAATGGAATGGAATGGAATCAACCCGAGTAGAATGGAATGGATTGGAATGGAATGGAATGGAATGGAATGGAATGGAATGGAATCGAATGGAATGGAATGGATTCGAATGGAATGGAACGGAATGGAATGGAATGGAATGGAATGGAATCGAACGGAATCGAATGGAATGGATTGGAATATAATGGAATGGAATGGAATGGAATGGAATGGAATGGAATGGAATGGAGTCAACCCGAGTAGAATGGAATGGATTGGAATGGAATGGAATGGAAAGGAATGGAATGGAATGGAATGGAATGGAATGGAATGGAATGGAATGGAATGGAATGGAATGGAATGGAATCAACCCGAGAAGAACTAAATGGAATGGACAGGAATGGAATGGAATGGAATAGAATGGAATGGAACGGAATTCAATGGAGTAGAATGGAATGGATTAGAATGGAATGGAATGGAATGGAATGGAATGGAATGGAATGGAATGGAATGGAATGGAATGGAATGGAATGGAATGGAATGGAATCCACCCAAGTAGAATGGAATGGATTGGAATGGAATGGAAAGAATGGAATGGAATCGAGTGGAATCGAATGGAATGGAATGGAATGGAATGGAATGGAATGGAATGGAATGGAATGGAATGGAATCAACAAGAGTAGAATGGAATGGATAGGAATGGAATGGAATGGAATGGAATCGAATGGAATCGAATGGAATGGAATGGAATGGAATGGAATGAAATGGAATGGAATGGAATCAACCCGAGTAGAACGGAATGGAATGGAATGGAATGGAATGGGATGGAATGGAATCGAATGATATCGAATGGAATCGAATGGAATGGAATCGAATGGAATCGAATGGAATGCAATGGAATGGAATGGAATGGAATGGAATGGAATGGAATGGAATGGAATGGAATGGAATGGAATGGAATCAACCCGAGTAGAATGGAATTGATTGGAATGGAATGGATTGGAATGGAATGGAATCGAACGGAATCGAATGGAATGGAGTGGAATGGAATGGAATGGAATGGAATGGAATGGAATGGAATGGAATCAACCCGAGTAGAACGGAATGGAATGGAATGGAATGGAATAGAATGGAATGGAATGGAATGGAATGGAATGGAATGTAATGGAATTCAATGGAATAGAATGGAATGGAATCGAATGGAATCGAATGGAGACGAATGGAGTGGAATGGAATGGAATGGAATGGAATGGAATCAACCAGAGTAGAATGGAATGTATTGGAATGGAATGGAATGGAATGGAATGGAATGGAATCGAATGGAATGGAATGGAAAGGAATGGAATGGAATGGAATGGAGTCAATCAGAGTAGAACGGAATGGAATGGAATGGAATGGAATGGAATGGAATGGAATGGAATGGAATGGAATTCAATGGAATAGAATGGAATGGAAGGGAATGGAATGGAATGGAATGGAATCGAATGGAATCGAATGGAATCGAACGGAATGGAATGGAATAGAATGGAATAAACCCGAGTAGAACGGAATGGAATGGAATGGAATGGAATGGAATGGAATGGAATGGAATGGATTCGAATGGAATGGAATGGAATCGAATGGAATGGAATGGAATGGAATGAAATGGAATGGAATGAAACTGAATGGAATGGAATGGAATGGAATGGAATGGAATGGAATGGAATGGAATGGAATGGAATGGAATGGAATCAACCCGAGTAGAATGGAATGGATTGGAATGGAATGGAATGGAATGGAATGGAATGGAATGGAATGGAATGGAATGGAATCAATCCGAGTAGAATGGAATGGAATGGAATTCAATGTAACCGAAAGGAATTGAATCAACCCATGTGGAATGGAACGGGATGGGACGGGACGGGACGGGATGGGACGGGTCGGGATGGAACGGAATGGAACGGAATGGAACGGCATGGAATCAACCCGAGTAGAATGGAATGGAATGGAAAGGAATAGAATAGAATAGAATGGAATTGAACCAACCCGCGTGGAACGGAATGGAACGGAATGGAAACGAGCGGAACGGAATGCAAAGGAATCAACCCGAGTAAAACGGAACGGGACGGGACGGGACGGGACGGGACGGAACGGAACGGAACCAAACTCAATGGAATCAACCCGAGTAGAACGGAATGGAATAAATGGAAAGGAATGGAATGGAATGGAATGGAATGGAATGGAATGGAATGGAATGGAATGGAATGGAGTGGAATGGAATGGAATGGAATGGAATGGAAATCAACCCGAGTAGAACGGAATGGAATGGAATGGAATGGAATGGAATGGAATGGAATGGAATGGAATGGAATGGAATGGAATGGAATGAGCCCGAGTGGAATGGAATGGAATGGAATGGAATGGAATGGAATGGAATGGAATGGAATGATCAACCCGAGTGGAATGGAATGGAATGGAATGGAATGGAATGGAATGGAATGGAATGGAATGGAATGCAGTGGAATCAACCCGAGGAGAACGGAATGGAATGGAATGGAATGGAATGGAATGGAATGGAATGGAATGGAATGGAATGGAATGGAATGGAATTCATTGGAATAGAATGGAATGGAATGGAATGGAATAAAATGAAATGGAATGGAATGGGATCGAATGGAATAGAATGGAATCGAATGGAATGGAATGGAATAGAATGGAATGGAAAGGAATGGAGTGGAATCAACCCGAGTAGAACAGAATGGAATGGAATGGAATGGAATGGAATGGAATGAAATGGAATCGAATGGAATCGAATGGAATGGAATGGAATGGAATGGAATGAACCCAAGTAGAATGGAATGGATTGGAATGGAATGGAATGGAATGGAATGGAATCGAATCGAATGGAACGCAATGGAATGGAATGGAATGGAATGGAATGGAATGGAAAGGAATCGAATGGAATGGAATGGAATGGAATGGAATGGAATGGAATGGAATGGAAAGGAATGGAATGGAATGGATTGGAATGGAATGGAATGGAATCGAACGGAATCGAATGGAATAGAATGGAATATAATGGAATGGAATAGAATGGAATGGAATGGAGTCAACCCGAGTAGAATGTAATGGATTGGAATGGAATGGAATGGAAAGTAATGGAATGGAATGGAATGGAATGGAATGGAATGGAATGGAATGGAATGGAATGGAATGGAAAGGAATGGAATGGAATGGAATGGAATGGAAAGGAATGGAATGGAATGGAATGGAATCAACCCGAGTAGAACTAAATGGAATGGAAAGGAATGGAATGGAATGGAATTGAATGGAATGGAATGGAATTCAGTGGAGTAGAATGGAATGGAATAGAATGGAATGGAATGGAATGGAATGGAATGGAATCGAATGGAATGGAATGGAATGGAATGGAATGGAATAGAATGGAATCAACCCGACTAGAACGGAATGGAATGGAATGGAATGGAATGGAATGGAATGGAATGGAATGGAATGGAATGGAATGGAGTGGAATCAACCCGAGTAGAACGGAATGGAATGGAATGGAATGGAATGGAATGGAATGGAATGGAATGGAATGGAATGGAATGGAATTTAATGGAATGGAATGGAATCGAAAGGAATGGAATGGAATGGAATGGAATGGAATGGAATGGAATGGAATGGAATGGAATGGAATGGAATGGAATCAACCCGAGTAGAATGGAATGGATTGGAATGGAATGGAATGGAATGGAATGGAATGGAATGGAATCGAATGGAATGGAATGGATTCGAATGGAATGGAACGGAATGGAATGGAATGGAATGGAATGGAATCGAACGGAATCGAATGGAATGGATTGGAATATAATGGAATGGAATGGAATGGAATGGAATGGAATGGAATGGAATGGAGTCAACCCGAGTAGAATGGAATGGATTGGAATGGAATGGAATGGAAAGTAATGGAATGGAATGGAATGGAATGGAATGGAATGGAATGGAATGGAATGGAATGGAATGGAATGGAATCAACCCGAGAAGAACAAAATGGAATGGACAGGAATGGAATGGAATGGAATAGAATGGAATGGAACGGAATTCAATGGAGTAGAATGGAATGGATTAGAATGGAATGGAATGGAATGGAATGGAATGGAATGGAATGGAATGGAATGGAATGGAATGGAATGGAATGGAATGGAATGGAATGGAATGGAATCCACCCAAGTAGAATGGAATGGATTGGAATGGAATGGAAAGAATGGAATGGAATCGAGTGGAATCGAATGGAATGGAATGGAATGGAATGGAATGGAATGGAATGGAATGGAATGGAATCAACAAGAGTAGAATGGAATGGATAGGAATGGAATGGAATGGAATGGAATCGAATGGAATCGAATGGAATGGAATGGAATGGAATGGAATGAAATGGAATGGAATGGAATCAACCCGAGTAGAACGGAATGGAATGGAATGGAATGGAATGGGATGGAATGGAATCGAATGATATCGAATGGAATCGAATGGAATGGAATCGAATGGAATCGAATGGAATGCAATGGAATGGAATGGAATGGAATGGAATGGAATGGAATGGAATGGAATGGAATGGAATGGAATGGAATCAACCCGAGTAGAATGGAATTGATTGGAATGGAATGGATTGGAATGGAATGGAATCGAACGGAATCGAATGGAATGGAGTGGAATGGAATGGAATGGAATGGAATGGAATGGAATGGAATGGAATCAACCCGAGTAGAACGGAATGGAATGGAATGGAATGGAATAGAATGGAATGGAATGGAATGGAATGGAATGGAATGTAATGGAATTCAATGGAATAGAATGGAATGGAATCGAATGGAATCGAATGGAGACGAATGGAGTGGAATGGAATGGAATGGAATGGAATGGAATCAACCAGAGTAGAATGGAATGTATTGGAATGGAATGGAATGGAATGGAATGGAATGGAATGGAATCGAATGGAATGGAATGGAAAGGAATGGAATGGAATGGAATGGAGTCAATCAGAGTAGAACGGAATGGAATGGAATGGAATGGAATGGAATGGAATGGAATGGAATGGAATGGAATTCAATGGAATAGAATGGAATGGAAGGGAATGGAATGGAATGGAATGGAATCGAATGGAATCGAATGGAATCGAACGGAATGGAATGGAATAGAATGGAATAAACCCGAGTAGAACGGAATGGAATGGAATGGAATGGAATGGAATGGAATGGAATGGAATGGATTCGAATGGAATGGAATGGAATCGAATGGAATGGAATGGAATGGAATGAAATGGAATGGAATGAAACTGAATGGAATGGAATGGAATGGAATGGAATGGAATGGAATGGAATGGAATGGAATGGAATGGAATCAACCCGAGTAGAATGGAATGGATTGGAATGGAATGGAATGGAATGGAATGGAATGGAATGGAATGGAATGGAATGGAATCAATCCGAGTAGAATGGAATGGAATGGAATTCAATGTAACCGAAAGGAATTGAATCAACCCATGTGGAATGGAACGGGATGGGACGGGACGGGACGGGATGGGACGGGTCGGGATGGAACGGAATGGAACGGAATGGAACGGCATGGAATCAACCCGAGTAGAATGGAATGGAATGGAAAGGAATAGAATAGAATAGAATGGAATTGAACCAACCCGCGTGGAACGGAATGGAACGGAATGGAAACGAGCGGAACGGAATGCAAAGGAATCAACCCGAGTAAAACGGAACGGGACGGGACGGGACGGGACGGGACGGAACGGAACGGAACCAAACTCAATGGAATCAACCCGAGTAGAACGGAATGGAATAAATGGAAAGGAATGGAATGGAATGGAATGGAATGGAATGGAATGGAATGGAATGGAATGGAATGGAGTGGAATGGAATGGAATGGAATGGAATGGAAATCAACCCGAGTAGAACGGAATGGAATGGAATGGAATGGAATGGAATGGAATGGAATGGAATGGAATGGAATGGAATGGAATGGAATGGAATGAGCCCGAGTGGAATGGAATGGAATGGAATGGAATGGAATGGAATGGAATGGAATGGAATGGAATGATCAACCCGAGTGGAATGGAATGGAATGGAATGGAATGGAATGGAATGGAATGGAATGGAATGGAATGGAATGGAATGCAGTGGAATCAACCCGAGGAGAACGGAATGGAATGGAATGGAATGGAATGGAATGGAATGGAATGGAATGGAATGGAATGGAATGGAATGGAATGGAATTCATTGGAATAGAATGGAATGGAATGGAATGGAATAAAATGAAATGGAATGGAATGGGATCGAATGGAATAGAATGGAATCGAATGGAATGGAATGGAATAGAATGGAATGGAAAGGAATGGAGTGGAATCAACCCGAGTAGAACAGAATGGAATGGAATGGAATGGAATGGAATGGAATGAAATGGAATCGAATGGAATCGAATGGAATGGAATGGAATGGAATGGAATGAACCCAAGTAGAATGGAATGGATTGGAATGGAATGGAATGGAATGGAATGGAATCGAATCGAATGGAACGCAATGGAATGGAATGGAATGGAATGGAATGGAATGGAATGGAATGGAATGGAATGGAATCAACCCGAGTGGAATGGAATGGATTGGAATGGACTGGAATGGAATGGAATGGAATGCAATCAATCCGAGTAGAATGGAATGGAATGAAATGGAATGGAATTCAATGTAATGGAATGGAATTGAATCAACCCGCGTGTAACGGAATGGAATGGAACGGAAAGGAACGGAACGGAATGGAACGGAATCAACCCGATCAGAACGGAACGGAATGGGACGGGGCGGGACCGGACGGGACGCGTTGGGATGGGACAGAATGGAACGGAACGGAACGGCATGGAATCAACCCGAGTAAAATGGAATGGAATGTAATGGAATGGAATGGAATGGAATGGAATGGAATGGAATGGAATGGAATAGAATAGAATGGAATTGAATCAACCCGCGTGGAACTGAATGGAACGGAAAGGAAAGGAACGGAACGGAGTGGAATGGAATCAACCCGAGTACAACGGCACGGGACGGGACGGGACGGGACGGGACGGGACGGGATGGGACGTGTCGGGACGGAACGGAACGGAACGGAATTCAATGGATTCAAGCCGAGTAGAACGGAATGGAATAGAATGGAATGGAATGGAATGGAATGGAATGGAATGGAATGGAATGGAATGGAATGGAATGGAATGGAATGGAATGGAATGGAAATCAACTTGAGTAGAACGGAATGGAATGGAATGGAATGGAATGGAATGGAATGGAATGGAATGGAATGGAATGGAATGGAATGGAATGAACCCGAGTGGAATGGAATGGAATGGAATGGAATGGAATGGAATGATGAACCCGAGTAGAATGGAACGGTTTGGAATGAAATGGAATGGAATGGAATGGAATGGAATCGAATGGAATGGAATGGAATGGAATGGAATGGAATGGAATGGAATGGAATGGAATGGAATGGAATGGAATGGAATGGAATGGAGTGGAATGGAATGGAATGGAATGGAATCAACCCGAGTAGAACGGAATGGGTTGGAATGGAAAGGAATGGAATGGAATGGAATGGAATGGAATGGAATGGAATGGAATGGATTGGAATGGAATGGAATGGAATGGAATGGAATCGAACGGAATCGAATGGAATAGAATGGAATATAATGAAATGGAATGGAATGGAATGGAATGGAATGGAGTCAACCCGAGTAGAATGGAATGGATTGGAATGGAATGGAATGGAAAGTAATGGAATGGAATGGAATGGAATGGAATGGAATGGAATGGAATGGAATGGAATGGAATGGAATGGAATGGAATGGAATCAACCCGAGTAGAACTAAATGGATTGGAAAGGAATGGAATGGAATGGAATTGAATGGAATGGAATGGAATTCAATGGAGTAGAATGGAATGGAATAGAATGGAATGGAATGGAATGGAATGGAATGGAATGGAATGGAATGGAATGGAATGGAATGGAATGGAATCAACCCGACTAGAACGGAATGGAATGGAATGGAATGGAATGGAATGGAATGGAATGGAATGGAATGGAATGGAATGGAATGGAATCCACCCGAGTAGAATGGAATGGATTGGAATGGAATGGAAAGGAATGGAATGGAATCGAGTGGAATCGAATGGAATGGAATGGAATGGAATGGAATGGAATGGAATGGAATCAACCTGAGTAGAATGCAATGGATTGGAATGGAATGGAATGGAATGGAATCGAATGGAATCGAAAGAAATGGAATGGAATGGAATGGAATCAACCCGAGTGGAACGGAACGGAATGGAATGGAATGGAATGGAATGGAATGGAATGGAATGGAATGGAATGGAATGGAATGGAATGGAATCGAATGGAATCGAATGGAATGCAATGGAATGGAATGGAATGGAATGGAATGGAATGGAATGGAATGGAATAAACCCGAGTAGAACTAAACGGAATGGAAAGGAATGGAATGGAATGGAATAGAATGGAATGGAATGGAATTCAATGGAGTAGAATGGAATGGAATAGAATGGAATGGAATGGAATGGAATGGTATGGAATGGAATGGAATAGAATGGAATCAACCCGACTAGAACGGAATGGAATGGAACGGAATGTAACGGAATGGAATGGAATGGAATGGAATGGAATGGAATGGAATGGAATGGAATGGAATGGAATGGAATGGAATCCACCCGAGTAGAATGGAATGGATTGGAATGGAATAGAAAGAATGGAATGGAATCGAGTGGAATCGAATGGAATGGAATGGAATCAAACGGAGTAGAATGGAATGGATTGGAATGGAATGGAATGAAATGGAATCGAATGGAATCGAATGGAATGGAATGGAATGGAATGGAATGAAATGGAATGGAATGGAATCAACCCGAGTAGAACGGAATGGAATGGAATGGAATGGAATGGGATGGAATGGAATCGAATGATCTCGAATGGAATCGAATGGAATGGCATCGAATGGAATCGAATGGAATGCAATGGAATGGAATGGAATGGAATGGAATGGAATGGAATCGAATGGAATGGAATGGAATCAACCCGAGTAGAATGGAATAGATTGGAATGGAATGGAATGGAATGGAATGGAATCGAATGGAATCGAATGGAATGGAGTGGAATGGAATGGAATATAATGGAATGGAATGGAATCAACCCGAGTAGAATGGAATGGAATGGAATGGAATGGAATGGAATGGAATGGAATGGAATTCAATGGAATAGAAAGGAATGGAATCGAATGGAATCGAATGGAGATGAATGGAATGGAATGGAATGGAATGGAATGGAATCAACCAGAGTAGAATGGAATGTATTGGAATGGAATGCAATGGAATGGAATGGAATGGAATGGAATCGAATGGAATGGAACGGAATGGAATGGAATGGAATGGAATGGAATGGAGTCAATCACAGTAGAACGGAATAGAATGGAATGGAATGGAATGGAATGGAATGGAATGGAATGGAATTCAATGGAATAGAATGGAATGGAAGGGAATGGAATGGAATGGAATGGAATCGAATGGAATCGAATGGAATCGAAAGGAATGGAATGGAATAGAATGGAATCAACCCGAGTAGAACGGAATGGAATGGAATGGAATGGAATGGAATGGAATTGAATGGAATGGAATGGAATGGAATGGAATGGAATGGAATGGAATGAAACTGAATGGAATGGAATGGAATGGAATGGAATGGAATGGAATTCAATGGAATAGAATGGAATGGAATGGAATGGAATAAAATGAAATGGAATGGAATGGAATCGAATGGAATAGAATGGAATCGAATGGAATGGAATGGAATAGAATGGAATGGAATGGAATGGAATGGAATGGAATGGAATGGAATGGAATGGAATGGAATGGAATCGAATGGAATGGAATGGAATGGAATGGAATCAACCCAAGTAGAATGGAATGGATTGGAATGGAATGGAATGGAATGGAATCGAATGGAACGCAATGGAACGGAATGGAATGGAATGGAATGGAATGGAATGGAATGGAATGGAATGGAATCAACCCGAGTAGAATGGAATGGATTGGAATACAATGGAATGGAATGGAATGGAATGCAATAGAATAGAATGGAATTGAATCAACCCGCGTGGAACTGAATGGAACGGTACGGAAAGGAACGGAACGGAGTGGAATGGAATCAACACGAGTACAACGGCACGGGACGGGACGGGACTGGTTGGGACGGGACGGGACGGGACGGGACGGGACGTGTCGGGATGGAACGGAATGGAACGGAACCCAATGGATTCAAGCCGACCAGAACGGAATGGAATACAATGGAATGGAATGGAATGGAATGGAATGGAATGGAATGGAATGGAATGGAATGGAATGGAATGGAATGGAATGGAATGGAATGGAATGGAATGGAATGGAATGGAATGGATTCAACCCGAATAGAACGGAATGGAATGGAGTGGAATGGAATGGAATGGAATGGAATGGAATGGAATGGAATGGAATGGAATGGAATGGAATGGAATAGAATGGAAATCAACCTGAGTAGAACGGAATGGAATGGAATGGAATGGAATGGAATGGAATGGAATGGAATGGAATGGAAAGAACCCGAGTGGAATGGAATGGAATGGAATGGAATGGAATGATGAACCCGAGTAGAATGGAATGGTTTGGAATGAAATGGAATGGAATGGAATCGAATGGAATCGAATGGAATGGAGTGGAATGGAATGGAATGGAATGGAATGGAATGGAATGGAATGGAATGGAATGGAATGGAATCAACCCGAGTAGAACGGAATGGGTTGGAATGGAAAGGATTGGAATGGAATGGAATGGAATGGAATGGAATGGAATGGAATGGAGTGGAATCAAACCGATTAGAACGGAATGGAATGGAATGGAATGGAATGGAATGGAATGGAATGGAATGGAATTGAATGGAATGGAATGGAATGGAATAGAAAGGAAAGGAATGGAATGGAATGGAATGGAATGGAATGGAATGGAATGGAATGGAATGGAATGGAATCAACCCGAGTAGAATGGAATGGATTGGAATGGAATGGAATGGAATTGAATGGAATGGAATGGAATCGAATGGAATGGAATGGAATCGAATGGAATGGAATGGAATGGAATGGAATGGAATGAAATGAAACTGCATGGAATGGAATGGAATTGAATGGAATGGAATGGAATGGAATTCAATGGAATAGAATGGAATGGAATGGAATGGAATAAAATGAAATGGAATGGAATGGAATCGAATGGAATAGAATGGAATCGAATGGAATGGAATGGAATAGAATGGAATGGAATGGAATGGAATGGAGTGGAATCAACACGAGTAGAACAGAATGGAATGGAATGGAATGGAATGGAATGGAATGGAATGGAATGGAATCGAATGGAATCGAATGGAATGGAATGGAATGGAATGGAATCAACCCAAGTAGAATGGAATGGATTGGAATGGAATGGAATGGAATGGAATGGAATGGAATGGAATCGAATGGAACGCAAGGGAATGGAATGGAATGGAATGGAATGGAATGGAATGGAATGGAATGGAATGGAATGGAATGGAATGGAATGGAATGGAATCAACCCGAGTAGAATGGAATGGATTGGAATGGAATGGAATGGAATGGAATGGAATGCAATAGAATAGAATGGAATTGAATCAACCCGCGTGGAACTGAATGGAATGGTACGGAATGGAACGGAACGGAGTGGAGTGGAATCAACCCGAGTACAACGGCACGGGACGGGACGGGACGGGATGGGACGGGACGGGACGGGAAGGGACGGGACGTGTCGGGATGGAACGGAACGGAACGGAACCCAATGGATTCAAGCCGACTAGAACGGAATGGAATAGAATGGAATGGAATGGAATGGAATGGAATGGAATGGAATGGAATGGAATGGAATGGAATGGAATGGAATGGAATGGAATGGAATCAACCCGAATAGAACGGAATGGAATGGAGTGGAATGGAATGGAATGGAATGGAATGGAATGGAATGGAATGGAATGGAATGGAATAGAATGGAAATCAACCTGAGTAGAACGGAATGGAATGGAATGGAATGGAATGGAATGGAATGGAATGGAATGGAAAGAACCCGAGTGGAATGGAATGGAATGGAATGAAATGGAATGAAATGACGAACCCGAGTAGAATGGAATGGTTTGGAATGAAATGGAATGGAATGGAATGGAATGGAATGGAATGGAATGGAATGGAATGGAATGGAATGGAATGGAATGGAATGGAATCAACCCGAGTAGAACGGAATGGGTTGGAATGGAAAGGAATAGAATGGAATGGAATGGAATGGAATGGAATGGAATGGAATGGAATGGAATGGAGTGGAATCAAACCGATTAGAACGGAATGGAATGGAATGGAATGGAATGGAATGGAATGGAATGGAATGGAATGGAATGGAATGGAATGGAATAGAAAGGAAAAGAATGGAATGGAATGGAATGGAATGGAATGGAATGGAATGGAATGGAATGGAATCAAACCGAGTAGAATGGAATGGATTGGAATGGAATGGAATGGAATGGAATGGAATGGAATCGAATGGAATCGAATGGAATGGAATGGAATGGAATGGAATGGAATGGAATGGAATGGAATGGAATGGAATGGAATCGAATGGAATCGAATGGAATAGAATGGAATATAATGGAAAGGAATGGAATGGAATGGAATGGAATGGAATGGAATGGAATGGAATGGAGTCAACCCGAGTAGAATGGAATGGATTGTAATGGAATGGAATGGAAAGAAATGGAATGGAATGGAATGGAATGGAATGGAATGGAATGGAATGGAATGGAATGGAATGGAATCAACCCGAGTAGAACTAAATGGAATGGAAAGGAATGGAATGGAATGGAATGGAATGGAATGGAATGGAATGGAATTCAATGGAGTAGAATGGAATAGAATAGAATGGAATGGAATGGAATGGAATGGAATGGAATGGAATGGAATGGAATGGAATGGAATGGAATGGAATAGAATGGAATCAACACGACTAGAACTGAATGGAATGGAATGGAATGGAATGGAATGGAATGGAATTTAATGGAATGGAATGGAATCGAAAGGAATGGAATGGAATGGAATGGAATGGAATGGAATGGAATGGAATGGAATGGAATGGAATGGAATGGAATGGAATCAACCCGAGTAGAATGGAATGGATTGGAATGGAATGGAATGGAATGGAATGGAATGGAATAGAATCGAATGGAATGGAATGGAATGGAATGGAATGGAATGGAATGGAATGGAATGGAATCGAAAGGAATCGAATGGAATGGAATGGATTATAATGGAATGGAATGGAATGGAATGGAATGGAATGGAATGGAATGGAGTCAACCAGAGTAGAATGGAATGGATTGGAATGGAATGGAATGGAAAGTAATGGAATGGAATGGAATGGAATGGAATGGAATGGAATGGAATGGAATGGAATGGAATGGAATGGAATGGAATGGAATCAACCCGATTAGAAGTAAATGGAATGGAATGGAATGGAATGGAATGGAATAGAATGGAATGGAATGGAATTCAATGGAGTAGAATGGAATGGAATAGAATGGAATGGAATGGAATGGAATGGAATGGAATGGAATGGAATGGAATGGAATGGAATGGAATAGAATGGAATCAACCCGACTAGAACGGAATGGAATGGAATGGAATGGAATGGAATGGAATGGAATGGAATGGAATGGAATGGAATGGAATGGAGTGGAATGGAATCCACCCAAGTAGAATGGAATGGATTGGAATGGAATGGAAAGAATGGAATGGAAACGAGTGGAATCGAATGGAATGGAATGGAATGGAATGGAATGGAATGGAATGGAATGGAATGGAATGGAATGGAATCAACCCGAGTAGAACGGAATGGGTTGGAATGGAAAGGAGTGGAATGGAATGGAATGGAATGCAATGGAATGGAATAGAATGGAGTGGAATCAACCCGAGTAGAACGGAATGGAATGGAATGGAATGGAATGGAATGGAATGGAATGGAATGGAATGGAATGGAATGGAATGGAATGGAATAGAAAGGAATGGAATGGAATGGAATGGAATGGAATGGAATGGAATGGAATGGAATGGAATGGAATGGAATGGAATGGAATGGAATGGAATGGAATCAACCCGAGTAGAATGGAATGGATTGGAATGGATTGGAATGGAATGGAATGGAATAGAATGGAATGGAATGGAATGGAAAGGAATCGAATGGAATGGAATGGAATGGAATGGAATGGAATGGAATGGAATGGAATGGAAAGGAATGGAATGGAATGGATTGGAATGGAATGGAATGGAATCGAACGGAATCGAATGGAATAGAATGGAATATAATGGAATGGAATAGAATGGAATGGAATGGAGTCAACCCGAGTAGAATGTAATGGATTGGAATGGAATGGAATGGAAAGTAATGGAATGGAATGGAATGGAATGGAATGGAATGGAATGGAATGGAATGGAATGGAAAGGAATGGAATGGAATGGAATGGAATCAACCCGAGTAGAACTAAATGGAATGGAAAGGAATGGAATGGAATGGAATTGAATGGAATGGAATGGAATTCAGTGGAGTAGAATGGAATGGAATAGAATGGAATGGAATGGAATGGAATGGAATGGAATCGAATGGAATGGAATGGAATGGAATGGAATGGAATAGAATGGAATCAACCCGACTAGAACGGAATGGAATGGAATGGAATGGAATGGAATGGAATGGAATGGAATGGAATGGAATGGAATGGAGTGGAATCAACCCGAGTAGAACGGAATGGAATGGAATGGAATGGAATGGAATGGAATGGAATGGAATGGAATGGAATGGAATGGAATGGAATTTAATGGAATGGAATGGAATCGAAAGGAATGGAATGGAATGGAATGGAATGGAATGGAATGGAATGGAATGGAATGGAATCAACCCGAGTAGAATGGAATGGATTGGAATGGAATGGAATGGAATGGAATGGAATGGAATGGAATCGAATGGAATGGAATGGAATCGAATGGAATGGAACGGAATGGAATGGAATGGAATGGAATGGAATCGAACGGAATCGAATGGAATGGATTGGAATATAATGGAATGGAATGGAATGGAATGGAATGGAATGGAATGGAATGGAGTCAACCCGAGTAGAATGGAATGGATTGGAATGGAATGGAATGGAAAGTAATGGAATGGAATGGAATGGAATGGAATGGAATGGAATGGAATGGAATGGAATGGAATGGAATGGAATCAACCCGAGTAGAACTAAATGGAATGGACAGGAATGGAATGGAATGGAATAGAATGGAATGGAACGGAATTCAATGGAGTAGAATGGAATGGATTAGAATGGAATGGAATGGAATGGAATGGAATGGAATGGAATGGAATGGAATGGAATCGAATGGAATGGAATGGAATGGAATGGAATGGAATGGAATGGAATGGAATCCACCCAAGTAGAATGGAATGGATTGGAATGGAATGGAAAGAATGGAATGGAATCGAGTGGAATGGAATGGAATGGAATGGAATGGAATGGAATGGAATGGAATGGAATGGAATCAACAAGAGTAGAATGGAATGGATAGGAATGGAATGGAATGGAATGGAATCGAATGGAATCGAATGGAATGGAATGGAATGGAATGGAATGAAATGGAATGGAATGGAATCAACCCGAGTAGAACGGAATGGAATGGAATGGAATGGAATGGGATGGAATGGAATCGAATTATATCGAATGGAATCGAATGGAATGGAATCGAATGGAATCGAATGGAATGCAATGGAATGGAATGGAATGGAATGGAATGGAATGGAATGGAATGGAATGGAATGGAATGGAATGGAATCAACCCGAGTAGAATGGAATTGATTGGAATGGAATGGATTGGAATGGAATGGAATCGAACGGAATCGAATGGAATGGAGTGGAATGGAATGGAATGGAATGGAATGGAATGGAATGGAATGGAATCAACCCGAGTAGAACGGAATGGAATGGAATGGAATGGAATAGAATGGAATGGAATGGAATGGAATGGAATGGAATGGAATGGAATTCAATGGAATAGAATGGAATGGAATCGAATGGAATCGAATGGAGACGAATGGAGTGGAATGGAATGGAATGGAATGGAATGGAATCAACCAGAGTAGAATGGAATGTATTGGAATGGAATGGAATGGAATGGAATGGAATGGAATCGAATGGAATGGAATGGAAAGGAATGGAATGGAATGGAATGGAGTCAATCAGAGTAGAACGGAATGGAATGGAATGGAATGGAATGGAATGGAATGGAATGGAATGGAATGGAATGGAATTCAATGGAATAGAATGGAATGGAAGGGAATGGAATGGAATGGAATGGAATCGAATGGAATCGAATGGAATCGAACGGAATGGAATGGAATAGAATGGAATAAACCCGAGTAGAACGGAATGGAATGGAATGGAATGGAATGGAATGGAATGGATTCGAATGGAATGGAATGGAATCGAATGGAATGGAATGGAATGGAATGAAATGGAATGGAATGAAACTGAATGGAATGGAATGGAATGGCATGGAATGGAATGGAATGGAATGGAATGGAATGGAATGGAATCAACCCGAGTAGAATGGAATGGATTGGAATGGAATGGAATGGAATGGAATGGAATGGAATGGAATGGAATGGAATGGAATCAATCCGAGTAGAATGGAATGGAATGGAATTCAATGTAACCGAAAGGAATTGAATCAACCCATGTGGAATGGAACGGGATGGGACGGGACGGGACGGGATGGGACGGGTCGGGATGGAACGGAATGGAACGGAATGGAACGGCATGGAATCAACCCGAGTAGAATGGAATGGAATGGAAAGGAATAGAATAGAATAGAATGGAATTGAACCAACCCGCGTGGAACGGAATGGAACGGAATGGAAACGAGCGGAACGGAATGCAAAGGAATCAACCCGAGTAAAACGGAACGGGACGGGACGGGACGGGACGGGACGGAACGGAACGGAACCAAACTCAATGGAATCAACCCGAGTAGAACGGAATGGAATAAATGGAAAGGAATGGAATTCAATGGAATGGAATGGAATGGAATGGAATGGAATGGAATGGAATGGAATGGAGTGGAATGGAATGGAATGGAATGGAATGGAAATCAACCCGAGTAGAACGGAATGGAATGGAATGGAATGGAATGGAATGGAATGGAATGGAATGGAATGGAATGGAATGAGCCCGAGTGGAATGGAATGGAATGGAATGGAATGGAATGGAATGATCAACCCGAGTGGAATGGAATGGAATGGAATGGAATGGAATGGAATGGAATGGAATGGAATGGAATGCAGTGGAATCAACCCGAGGAGAACGGAATGGAATGGAATGGAATGGAATGGAATGGAATGGAATGGAATGGAATGGAATGGAATGGAATTCATTGGAATAGAATGGAATGGAATGGAATGGAATAAAATGAAATGGAATGGAATGGGATCGAATGGAATAGAATGGAATCGAATGGAATGGAATGGAATAGAATGGAATGGAAAGGAATGGAGTGGAATCAACCCGAGTAGAACAGAATGGAATGGAATGGAATGGAATGGAATGGAATGGAATGGAATCGAATGGAATCGAATGGAATGGAATGGAATGGAATGGAATGAACCCAAGTAGAATGGAATGGATTGGAATGGAATGGAATGGAATGGAATGGAATCGAATCGAATGGAACGCAATGGAATGGAATGGAATGGAAAGGAATGGAATGGAATGGAATGGAATGGAATGGAATCAACCCGAGTGGAATGGAATGGATTGGAATGGACTGGAATTGAATGGAATGGAATGCAATCAATCCGAGTAGAATGGAATGGAATGAAATGGAATGGAATTCAATGTAATAGAATGGAATTGAATCATCCCGCGTGTAACGGAATGGAATGGAACGGAAAGGAACGGAACGGAATGGAACGGAATCAACCCGATCAGAACGGAACGGAATGGGACGGGGCGGGACGGGACGGGACGCGTCGGGATGGGACAGAATGGAACGGAACGGAACGGCATGGAATCAACCCGAGTAAAATGGAATGGAATGGAATGGAATGGAATGGAATGGAATGGAATGGAATGGAATGGAATAGAATAGAATGGAATTGAATCAACCCGCGTGGAACTGAATGGAACGGAACGGAAAGGAACGGAACGGAGTGGAATGGAATCAACCCGAGTACAACGGCACGGGACGGGACGGGACGGGACGGGACGGGACGGGATGGGACGTGTCGGGACGGAACGGAACGGAACGGAATTCAATGGATTCAAGCCGAGTAGAACGGAATGGAATAGAATGGAATGGAATGGAATGGAATGGAATGGAATGGAATGGAATGGAATGGAATGGAATGGAATGGAAATCAACTTGCGTAGAACGGAATGGAATGGAATGGAATGGAATGGAATGGAATGGAATGGAATGGAATGGAATGGAATGGAATGGAATGAACCCGAGTGGAATGGAATGGAATGGAATGGAATGGAATGGAATGATGAACCCGAGTAGAATGGAACGGTTTGGAATGAAATGGAATGGAATGGAATGGAATGGAATCGAATGGAATGGAATGGAATGGAATGGAATGGAATGGAATGGAATGGAATGGAATGGAATGGAATGGAATGGAATGGAATGGAGTGGAATGGAATGGAATGGAATGGAATCAACCCGAGTAGAACGGAATGGGTTGGAATGGAAAGGAATGGAATGGAATGGAATGGAATGGAATGGAATGGAATGGAATGGAATGGAGTGGAATCAACCCGAGTAGAACGGAATGGAATGGAATGGAATGGAATGGAATGGAATGGAACGGAATGGAATGGAATGGAATAGAAAGGAATGGAATGGAATGGAATGGAATGGAATGGAATGGAATGGAATGGAATGGATTGGAATGGAATGGAATGGAATGGAATGGAATCGAACGGAATCGAATGGAATAGAATGGAATATAATGAAATGGAATGGAATGGAATGGAATGGAATGGAGTCAACCCGAGTAGAATGGAATGGATTGGAATGGAATGGAATGGAAAGTAATGGAATGGAATGGAATGGAATGGAATGGAATGGAATGGAATGGAATGGAATGGAATGGAATGGAATGGAATCAACCCGAGTAGAACTAAATGGATTGGAAAGGAACGGAATGGAATGGAATTGAATGGAATGGAATGGAATTCAATGGAGTAGAATGGAATGGAATAGAATGGAATGGAATGGAATGGAATGGAATGGAATGGAATGGAATGGAATGGAATGGAATGGAATGGAATGGAATGGAATCAACCCGACTAGAACGGAATGGAATGGAATGGAATGGAATGGAATGGAATGGAATGGAATGGAATGGAATGGAATGGAATGGAATCCACCCGAGTAGAATGGAATGGATTGGAATGGAATGGAAAGGAATGGAATGGAATCGAGTGGAATCGAATGGAATGGAATGGAATGGAATGGAATGGAATGGAATGGAATGGAATGGAATGGAATCAACCTGAGTAGAATGCAATGGATTGGAATGGAATGGAATGGAATGGAATCGAATGGACTCGAAAGAAATGGAATGGAATGGAATGGAATGGAATGAAATGGTATGGAATCAACCCGAGAAGAACGGAATGGAATGGAATGGAACGGAATGGGATGGAATGGAATCGAATGATATCGAATGGAATCGAATGGAATGGAATGGAATAGAATGGAATCAACCCGAGTGGAACGGAACGGAATGGAATGGAATGGAATGGAATGGAATGGAATGGAATGGAATGGAATGGAATGGAATGGAATGGAATGGAATCGAATGGAATCGAATGGAATGCAATGGAATGGAATGGAATGGAATGGAATGGAATGGAATGGAATGGAATAAACCCGAGTAGAACTAAACGGAATGGAAAGGAATGGAATGGAATGGAATAGAATGGAATGGAATGGAATTCAATGGAGTAGAATGGAATGGAATAGAATGGAATGGAATGGAATGGAATGGAATGGAATGGTAAGGAATGGAATGGAATAGAATGGAATCAACCCGACTAGAACGGAATGGAATGGAACGGAATGTAACGGAATGGAATGGAATGGAATGGAATGGAATGGAATGGAATGGAATGGAATCGAATGGAATGGAATGGAATGGAATGGAATGGAATGGAATGGAATGGAATGGAATGGAATGGAATGGAATGGAATCCACCCGAGTAGAATGGAATGGATTGGAATGGAAAAGAAAGAATGGAATGGAATCGAGTGGAATCGAATGGAATGGAATGGAATCAAACGGAGTAGAATGGAATGGATTGGAATGGAATGGAATGAAATGGAATCGAATGGAATCGAATGGAATGGAATGGAATGGAATGGAATGAAATGGAATGGAATGGAATCAACCCGAGTAGAACGGAATGGAATGGAATGGAATGGAATGGGATGGAATGGAATCGAATGATCTCGAATGGAATCGAATGGAATGGCATCGAATGGAATCGAATGGAATGCAATGGAATGGAATGGAATGGAATGGAATGGAATGGAATGGAATCGAATGGAATGGAATGGAATCAACCCGAGTAGAATGGAATAGATTGGAATGGAATGGAATGGAATGGAATGGAATCGAATGGAATCGAATGGAATGGAGTGGAATGGAATGGAATATAATGGAATGGAATGGAATCAACCCGAGTAGAACGGAATGGAATGGAATGGAATGGAATGGAATGGAATGGAATGGAATGGAATGGAATTCAATGGAATAGAAAGGAATGGAATCGAATGGAATCGAATGGAGATGAATGGAATGGAATGGAATGGAATGGAATGGAATGGAATCAACCAGAGTAGAATGGAATGTATTGGAATGGAATGCAATGGAATGGAATGGAATGGAATGGAATCGAATGGAATGGAACGGAATGGAATGGAATGGAATGGAATGGAATGGAATGGAATGGAGTCAATCACAGTAGAACGGAATAGAATGGAATGGAATGGAATGGAATGGAATGGAATGGAATGGAATTCAATGGAATAGAATGGAATGGAAGGGAATGGAATGGAATGGAATGGAATCGAATGGAATCGAATGGAATCGAAAGGAATGGAATGGAATAGAATGGAATCAACCCGAGTAGAACGGAATGGAATGGAATGGAATGAAACTGAATGGAATGGAATGGAATGGAATGGAATGGAATGGAATGGAATTCAATGGAATAGAATGGAATGGAATGGAATGGAATAAAATGAAATGGAATGGAATGGAATCGAATGGAATAGAATGGAATCGAATGGAATGGAATGGAATAGAATGGAATGGAATGGAATGGAATGGAATGGAATGGAATGGAATGGAATGGAATGGAATGGAATCGAATGGAATGGAATGGAATGGAATGGAATCAACCCAAGTAGAATGGAATGGATTGGAATGGAATGGAATGGAATGGAATCGAATGGAACGCAATGGAACGGAATGGAATGGAATGGAATGGAATGGAATGGAATGGAATGGAATGGAATCAACCCGAGTAGAATGGAATGGATTGGAATACAATGGAATGGAATGGAATGGAATGCAATAGAATAGAATGGAATTGAATCAACCCGCGTGGAACTGAATGGAACGGTACGGAAAGGAACGGAACGGAGTGGAATGGAATCAACACGAGTACAACGGCACGGGACGGGACGGGACTGGATGGGACGGGACGGGACGGGACGTGTCGGGATGGAACGGAATGGAACGGAACCCAATGGATTCAAGCCGACTAGAACGGAATGGAATACAATGGAATGGAATGGAATGGAATGGAATGGAATGGAATGGAATGGAATGGAATGGAATGGAATGGAATGGAATGGAATGGAATGGAATGGAATGGAATGGATTCAACCCGAATAGAACGGAATGGAATGGAGTGGAATGGAATGGAATGGAATGGAATGGAATGGAATGGAATGGAATGGAATGGAATGGAATGGAATGGAATGGAATGGAATAGAATGGAAATCAACCTGAGTAGAACGGAATGGAATGGAATGGAATGGAATGGAATGGAATGGAATGGAATGGAAAGAACCCGAGTGGAATGGAATGGAATGGAATGGAATGGAATGATGAACCCGAGTAGAATGGAATGGTTTGGAATGAAATGGAATGGAAAGGAATCGAATGGAATCGAATGGAATGGAATGGAATGGAATGGAATGGAATGGAATGGAATGGAATGGAATGGAATGGAATGGAATGGAATGGAATGGAATCAACCCGAGTAGAACGGAATGGGTTGGAATGGAAAGGATTGGAATGGAATGGAATGGAATGGAATGGAATGGAATGGAATGGAATGGAATGGAGTGGAATCAAACCGATTAGAACGGAATGGAATGGAATGGAATGGAATGGAATGGAATGGAATGGAATGGAATTGAATGGAATGGAATGGAATGGAATGGAATAGAAAGGAAAGGAATGGAATGGAATGGAATGGAATGGAATGGAATGGAATGGAATGGAATGGAAT
The DNA here is from genome assembly GCF_029281585.2 of Gorilla gorilla gorilla. Lineage (NCBI taxonomy): Eukaryota > Metazoa > Chordata > Mammalia > Primates > Hominidae > Gorilla > Gorilla gorilla. The sequence goes on along the minus strand of NC_073237.2, from coordinate 2,109,792 downwards.
CAACCCGAGTAGAATGGAATGGATTGGAATGGAATGGAATGGAATTGAATGGAATGGAATGGAATCGAATGGAATGGAATGGAATCGAATGGAATGGAATGGAATGGAATGGAATGGAATGGAATGAAACTGAATGGAATGGAATGGAATTGAATGGAATGGAATGGAATGGAATTCAATGGAATAGAATGGAATGGAATGGAATGGAATAAAATGAAATGGAATGGAATGGAATCGAATGGAATAGAATGGAATCGAATGGAATGGAATGGAATAGAATGGAATGGAATGGAATGGAATGGAGTGGAATCAACACGAGTAGAACAGAATGGAATGGAATGGAATTGAATGGAATGGAATGGAATGGAATGGAATGGAATCGAATGGAATCGAATGGAATGGAATGGAATGGAATGGAATCAACCCAAGTAGAATGGAATGGATTGGAATGGAATGGAATGGAATGGAATGGAATGGAATGGAATGGAATCGAATGGAACGCAAGGGAATGGAATGGAATGGAATGGAATGGAATGGAATGGAATGGAATGGAATGGAATGGAATGGAATGGAATCAACCCGAGTAGAATGGAATGGATTGGAATGGAATGGAATGGAATGGAATGGAATGCAATAGAATAGAATGGAATTGAATCAACCCGCGTGGAACTGAATGGAACGGTACGGAATGGAACGGAACGGAGTGGAGTGGAATCAACCCGAGTACAACGGCACGGGACGGGACGGGACGGGATGGGACGGGACGGGACGGGACGGGACGGGACGTGTCGGGATGGAACGGAACGGAACGGAACCCAATGGATTCAAGCCGACTAGAACGGAATGGAATAGAATGGAATGGAATGGAATGGAATGGAATGGAATGGAATGGAATGGAATGGAATGGAATGGAATGGAATGGAATGGAATGGAATGGAATGGAATCAACCCGAATAGAACGGAATGGAATGGAGTGGAATGGAATGGAATGGAATGGAATGGAATGGAATGGAATGGAATGGAATGGAATGGAATAGAATGGAAATCAACCTGAGTAGAACGGAATGGAATGGAATGGAATGGAATGGAATGGAATGGAATGGAATGGAAAGAACCCGAGTGGAATGGAATGGAATGGAATGAAATGGAATGAAATGACGAACCCGAGTAGAATGGAATGGTTTGGAATGAAATGGAATGGAATCGAATGGAATGGAATGGAATGGAATGGAATGGAATGGAATGGAATCAACCCGAGTAGAACGGAATGGGTTGGAATGGAAAGGAATAGAATGGAATGGAATGGAATGGAATGGAATGGAATGGAATGGAATGGAGTGGAATCAAACCGATTAGAACGGAATGGAATGGAATGGAATGGAATGGAATGGAATGGAATGGAATGGAATGGAATGGAATAGAAAGGAAAAGAATGGAATGGAATGGAATGGAATGGAGTGGAATGGAATGGAATGGAATCAACCCGAGTAGAATGGAATGGATTGGAATGGAATGGAATGGAATGGAATGGAATGGAATGGAATGGAATGGAATGGAATCGAATGGAATGGAATGGAATGGAATGGAATGGAATGGAATGGAATGGAATGGAATGGAATGGAATGGAATGGAATGGAATAGAAAGGAAAAGAATGGAATGGAATGGAATGGAATGGAATGGAATGGAATGGAATGGAATGGAATCAACCCGAGTAGAATGGAATGGATTGGAATGGAATGGAATGGAATGGAATGGAATGGAATGGAATGGAATGGAATCGAATGGAATGGAATGGAATGGAATGGAATGGAATGGAATGGAATGGAATGGAATGGAATGGAATGGAATGGAATGGAATCGAACGGAATCGAATGGAATAGAATGGAATATAATGGAAAGGAATGGAATGGAATGGAATGGAATGGAATGGAATGGAATGGAATGGAGTCAACCCGAGTAGAATGGAATGGATTGGAATGGAATGGAATGGAAAGTAATGGAATGGAATGGAATGGAATGGAATTCAATGGAGTAGAATGGAATAGAATAGAATGGAATGGAATGGAATGGAATGGAATGGAATGGAATGGAATGGAATGGAATGGAATGGAATAGAATGGAATCAACACGACTAGAACTGAATGGAATGGAATGGAATGGAATGGAATGGAATGGAATTTAATGGAATGGAATGGAATCGAAAGGAATGGAATGGAATGGAATGGAATGGAATGGAATGGAATGGAATGGAATGGAATGGAATGGAATGGAATGGAATGGAATGGAATGGA